>NC_140004.1:44633266-44642596 GCF_964263955.1 Coregonus lavaretus
ACTCACTAACTGTAAGTCACTCTGGATAAGAGCGTCTGCTAAATGACTGTAAATGTAACGTCAGTAGGGCTACAGCTATGCTTCGGAGGGGGAGGGGCAGGTAGCCCAAACACACACACTGGTGAAGATGTTCAGCCGGCAGACAGACACTGGAAGAAGTTCCTAATTGACAGAGGGAGGGCTATGCATAGACTTTATTTTGCGGGGGGTAAAAATACGCGTTAAATAATGTTATTAACCGGTTCTCATGCTTTTAAAATAATGGTTTTGTTCCGGAACAGTATAGATCACTTTTAGTTCCTGGTTCTTATTCTGTTCCTTGAAAAATGTAGTTATTTTCGGTTCTGTTCCCTGAACCGGTTCCAACCCTTGGTAAGCTATATGGAATTGTTTTAAGAAGGTCATACCAAGGATCATTTTTCTATTTGATTTAGAATTCTATGGGGATTTGTGTATTATGCAAATTATATTTCCACAGTGGCGCGGCCTTCGACCATAGGGGGTTAACATCCTTTCACACACACACACACACACACACACACACACACACACACACACACACACACACACACACACACACACACACACACACACACACACACACACACACACACACACACACACACACACACACACAGAGAGAGAGAGAGACACTAACCAGGAAGGGTGAGGGTGCGCTGTGCTCTGAGATGTCGTAGTAAGTGACGTGTACAGGCAGAGTGGCATGTTGAGGACAGTAGGATCCGCTGGCACCAATCTCTGCTGTGAAACCCTCGATACGACCCGACGGAGAGAAACGACCCTTCAGGATCGACTCCTGGAGAAGAAACCACAACAGGGAAGAGTGAGGAAGACCAACAACACCATGAGGAATGTTGTAAATCTCTCTAGATATTTGGTAGAACCTCAAGTTCTGGCAAAATACCATCATACTTTACAAAACAAATTCAGTTACACATTTATGGTACGTCACACTTCATTTACTGTAATATTTTGTGTATGTCTGCTGTGCTAAATATGTGTGTGTGTGTGTGTGTGTGTGTGTGTGTGTGTGTCGTACCTCAAAGTTACCCAGTAGTGACCGGCTGATGGAAGAAGAGGGCCAGCCTGACCGAGCAGTGTGACCCGAGGTGTCTGTACGCCGACCACTACGCAGCTGTCGACTGCACACACACACACACACACACATATTTTTTTAAGAAGATAAGTTAGCCATGGTTACAGTCACATAATTCACATAATCAAATATATTTTTGAAATGATGACTACGCATGGATCAACTAAAGGTAGTAAGTGAACATACCTTTTCAGGCGCATCCCACTTTTCAGCCTCCTGCTGGCTCTGCTGATTTCTGATACACTCTAAAGGAGGACAAGAACAAGAGACAGTGGACAGAATGAGAGAGAGATGGACAGAACAAGAGAGAGATGGACAGAATGAGAGAGAGAAAGAAAAATAGAAAAATAAAGAAAACAGGAAGGAGAATCCATGGTTTAGTACACCACAATCCATCTCCGTTTAGTACACCACAATCCATCTCCGTTTAGTACACCACAATCCGTCTCCGTTTAGTACACCACAATCCGTCTCCGATTAGTACACCACAATCCATCTCTGTTTAGTACACCACAATCCATCTCTGTTTAGTACACCACAATCCATCTCCGTTTAGAACACCACAATCCATCTCCGTTTAGTACACCACAATCCATCTCTGTTTAAAAACATTGATATTACTGTCATGCTCAAACTGTCATGATATAATCATGATCTTATATTTATAGTACATTGCATTGTAATAGTAAAGCAGTAAATGCTAATCTATGGTATATAAATATATATTTCCATTTCCACACAAATACATACATAGTTCATAGTGCATTACACATGCAATAAACAGATAACACAATAACTGCATAAACAAATGAAGTTGAGTAATGAAGCTACATACCTGCCTGTGTATCAATATGTGTGTATGTATGTCTGTATGTAGCCACTACTTACTGGGCAGAGATTCCAGGATGCTGCTTCAGACACAAACACATTCCCCATGTCCAGACTACTGATCGTACTAGGGGTTACCCAGTCCTGGCTGCCCACATCCTCTGGCAATGACCCTTCCCAGCTAACGCCTCTGTAGCTAGCATCTCACTAGCTAACGATTGACTAGCTAGCCCCTCTCTAGCTATCCCCTCAGTAGCCTAGCCCTCCACTGGCTATATGTCAGCTAGGTCTTTCCTCACTCTCACTGTGGACATGTTAATCACATGCTCGCTCGCCTTCTCTCTCCTCTCTCTCTCTCTCCCTCTGTCTCTCTCTCTGTCTCTCCTCTCTTCTCTCTGTCTCTCTCTCTGTCTCTCTCTCTCTCTCTCTCTCTGTCTCTCTCTCTCTGTCTCTCTCTCTTCTCTCTCTCTGCTCTCTCTCTCTGTCTCTCTCTCTCTCTCTCTCTCTCTCTCTCTCTCTCTCTCTCTCTCTCTCTCTCTCTCTCTCTCTCTCTCTCTCTCTTTCCTCTCTCTCTCTCTCTCCTCTCTCTCTCTCCTCTCTCTCTCTCTCTCTCTCTCTCTCTCTCTCTCTCTCTCTCTCTCTCTCTCTCTCTTCTCTCTCTCTCTCTCTCTCTCTCTCTCTCTCTCTCTCTCTCTCTCTCTCTCTCTCTCTCTCTCTCTCTCCCTCTCCCTCTCCCTCTCTTTCTCTCTCTTCCCTTTCACATCCCTGTATCCTCTCTCCTCTCTCCCCCCTTTGTCACTCACCACGGCAAACCCTCACCTGCACCCCCCCATCCTCTACCTAGCCTGCGTCCCAAAAGTGCCCTATTCAAAAGTAGTGCACTAAATAGGAAAAGTGTTTCTGGAAGCCAGCGGGTCGGTATCTGAGCGGGGGAACCAGAAAGACCTGTGTGGTTTTGTAGGGGGGTTGTATTGGGGCGACAGTGACACAGGCAGGCAGGCAGAACATGTAGTGTCGGGAGAACAATGGAGGCTCCCTCAATAGACTTCATTCTGGAGCCACTCGGCTGGTTCCAGCACTATACGTGGTGTGTGGGTTCATAAGGACCAGCCTGGGAATCCATCACTCTCTCCTCTCCTTCTCTACTCTCCTTCTCTCCTTCTCTCCTTCTCTCCTACTCTTCTTCTCTCCTTCTCTCCTTTCTCTCCTTCTCTTCTTCTCTTCTTCTCTCCTTCTCTCCTTCTCTTCTTCTCTCCTTCTCTCCTTCTCTCCTTCTCTTCTCTCTCCTTCTCTCCTTCTCTTCTTCTCTTCTTCTCTTCTTCTTCTTCTCTCCTTCTCTCCTTCTCTTTCACCTTCATCCGTTTCATTCTCTTCATCTAACTCCCATCTTTCATTTCACCCCCCATGCTTTGATCAGCATGAAAATTCTAACCCAATGCTACCTGAGCCTGATGAGCCATATAATAAATACATTTTATGAGCCCCATATTAACGAAATGTAATGTACCTAAGCCCCCCAAAAAAACCAAATGATTGTGCGGTTATCCAATAGATATATCTTATAGGCTACTGCATATTACGCACAACAGAAAAACAGAAAAGCCCATAGACGTCACTAGCTATATACCTGAAAGAGGTAGGCTAGGACATCTATATATAGGGCTATATATCAATCTAGAACATGATTATCTATTTTGGATACAATTTGAATGGAGTTGACGGAGAGGAGAAAGACTGCGAGAGAGTGTTCACGCGTGCACTGATTTAAAGCAACGATATTCGAGTGATAGGCTGTTTTCAAAACTCAGCAGCTGCAATAAAAATAAACGAATCTTTACAATTAAAAAAACAAGGTGACCCCTTAAAGCCAGATGGAGATGGGTAAATTAGACACGCATTCGGTCTTCATATTACTGTTTCATAGACTATGTTGCAGCAAATGTAGACCTACCTGTCACAAGAAAAAAAGTTACCATGATGAGATGATAGGTCTACATGCATTGTGAACTGCACTCCCTACTGAGATGGGCTGTCTGTCCCCACCCTGAGCGTTGATGATTCATCATGTAGAGGCCGTAGAGAAGCCAGATTTAGACATCACATATAATTTAACAGTTCCATTTCACACCATGCTGTTCATATAAATAATTTATTATAATTTACCGGTTTCTCGCAGTTATTTTTCCCGGGAAAAGCGAGTGGTTTTTGGCGGTAAATCCCGGTAAATCTCGGTAACCGGGTTCCCGCCATTCAACCCTAGTGTGTGTGCGTGTGTGTGTGTACGTGCCTGTGTCAGAGGAGGCTGGTGGGAGGAGCTATAGGAGGACGGGCTCATTGTAATGGCTGGAATAGAATAAATGGAACAGAGTCAGATGTGTGGTTTCCCTGTGTTTGATGTGTTTGATACCATTCCATTCATTCCATTCCAGCCATTACAATGAGCCCGTGCCCCTATAGCTCCTCCAACCAGCCTCCTCTGGTGTGTGTGTGTGTCTGTGCCTGCCTGTGTGTGTGCTAGTCTGTGCTCCTCACCTTGGGGTGGTCCGGGTCCCATGCGTTGGGCAGCAGGTGGTTCCAGAAGGGGGCAGCCTTGGCGTCGGTGCCCCTGCAGGAGGCCAGCCCTAACCCCGGGGCCAGCAGGGCCAGACGGCTCCTCTTAGAGGTGGAGGGGCCCTCGTCCTCCGAACACGACTCTCCCGTGTCGCTGGATGATAGGAGTTTCTTCTTGGCCGGGCAGGGGCCCGAAAAGACCCCACGGAGGCCGCTGGTGCTGGGGGTCTTCTCCAGGGAGCCCAGGCCGTTGGTGGAGGTGAAGGCAGTGGCACTAGGATGGGGCGGGGAGGACTCCAGTTTGACCCCCCACTCCCTGCCCTCCCCGGGCTCCTGGGGGTCTGTAATGAGAGGGAAGCAGTGGGAGAGGGAGCCTGGAGGTCCGAGGGGAGGTCCTGCAGGAGGCCCGAGGGCCCCGTAGGAGCCGTCAGTGCAGCAGTTGTGGTGATGCTGTCCCAATGAGGAGCCACTACTGCAGCCCTCCCCAGACCCTCCATGATCGCCCAGGGAGCAGGCTGGCGCATCTCCCCCAGGAGGAGGCTCTGTGCTGGGTAAAGGGCTACGGGAGCCAGGCGGGCTGTGGGGATCGACCATGGGGGATGATTTGGGCAACAGCGAGGCCCACAGGTCCGGGACGGGCCTGTCGTGGTTGTGCTGGGCGGGGCGTCGGGCGGGGGTGTGGCCCGGAGAGAGGGGGGCAGGTGGGGGGATCTAGGCGACAGGCCCCCATCTGAGTCTCTGTGATCCACCATGGTGCAGGAGGATATGGGCCCCTGTCCTACCCCCATCCCCATCCCTAACCCCATCCCAACACCCACCCCTACCCCAGGTCCTGACCCTGACAGCACCCCTCCATCCAATGCGTCCCTTTCCCTGTCTGGGTCCCCAGCCAGGTGGGGCCATTTGTGGGTTAGATGGGACTCCTCCAGTCCCCTCTTGACCCCCACCCTGTCAGTCCGCTGGACCTGCCCCGGCTGGGCCTGCCCTGGCTGGGCCTCACTGGTCCTGGGGAGGTCGGAGGCTGAGAACCCCCCCAGCTGGGAGAAGATGGAGAGCTGGTAGACCTTCTGGAGACGCAGCTCTTCATGATCAAAGGGCCTGGGAACCCCCACCCCCGGTCTCATAACCCCAAGGTCGGGGCCCTGTGAGGGGGCCGCGGGAGGAGGCAGGTCCCCCTCCTGGGATGGAAGCTCCACAGGAGCCAGCTCCTCCTTACTGCCGCGTGTCAGTTTTACGTGAATGTGCCTCATTGCTGCTTGGGGTCAGAGGTTGGAGTTCAGAGCCTTAAAGTGTCTGAGAGACTTCGTGCAACAGGAAATCAAGTAGCAGCAACAGGAAGTTCTAAAAAGTGCAAGGAGGCGGAGATTGACGTTCTACAGGAAGAGAGGTCCTATACTTCCTGTTGTGATGTCATCAGTGTAAACCAGGAAGCAGAGTTGCACAGCACCTGAGGAGAAGCAAAGGTGTAATAATCCACTTAATGACTAGCAAACAATAACAATAACAAACAGACTTATAAACTCAGAACACTCTGTGCCCCAGAATGAAAAAGCGAATTACTCAACTTTTCTCTCAAATCTCTCATCGATATCAATTAATGATTAACATGATGACAATGCTAGTTTCACTCATACAACTAGTTGGGGTTTGACCCACAGTATATAGTAACGCCTCACCTCTGTGCCCGTCCTTGTTCGATGGTGCCTTCCTGTCCCGTCAGCACCTGGCACAACATCAGGAAGCTGTGCCCACAGACTCCTCCTACCACGGTTACCTTTCTATCACCATGGTTCCGACCAGTGCCAGCTAGCACCAGCATCCCCACACAGCCACACAGGAAGGGGCGGGGCTTCAGGAGGAAGAGGAAGTGATGGAAGAGATGGATACAGGAACTACCTACCGCCTGGAGAGAGAGAGAGCGAGAGAGCGAGCGAGCGAGCGAGAGAGAGAGAGAGAGAGAGAGAGAGAGAGAGAGAGAAATAAAATATGTATTGGTGAGGTGGTGAGGCTAGGGATACAAACCTGAGTAAACCTGAGTGGCCATCAACACATAGGCATACTGATGTTTATAACAGGCTTACTATTATTATGAGCTATGAGGACAGGAGTGCGTAAGGATTTATAAGGATAGTGATAGAATCTTGACAAAGAAGTGCTGGATGAGAGTAGCCTACTTTGATTGATTGATTGATTGAGTGGCCTACTTACCGAGGGGGCAGGACGTCAGTGAGGCGGGAGGGTTCTGAGAGGAAGTACTGATGAACATAAACAGGAACTGACTCTCCTAAAGCACCTGCTGTGATTGGCCGACGGCTCGACACGCCCTCCCTCGTCACCTGGACGCAGGGTGAGACTCAGCGACGGCATCATGACACGGGCATTTTGCAGAGAAACCCTGGAGAGACAGAGAGACATAGGGAGATCAATTCATCAATTCACCTGATTGATCAGAGAGTCAACTTAATCAATCATTCTGTCAAGACTTTCTCCAGAGGGGGGAACACCTCCGATGTTGACACAGGGTATCAGGGGATTACTCATAAGAGTACTTGTTCCAGAGATCAAACACCAATCACAGGTCGATGACAATACACAGGTTTACCTATAGTTCCACTCCTACTCCTATTTGAACCAATACGGAACAATAAGGCACAGCTGACTGGACCTCCACCCATCTAGACTTTTTTTGGGGCGGACCAGAACTTGGGACAGGGTACGTGGGGTTGAACTCATGGCAGCGAGCTGCTTCTATGACAACCAGCAGACAGCAGTCATGACAACAGGCCATTTGTTCTCCACCACACACACACAGAGAGAGAGAGAGAGAGAGAGAGAGAGAGAGAGAGAGAGAGAGAGACAGAGAGAGAGAGATAGAGAGACAGAGAGAGACAGAGAGAGAGAGAGAGAGAGAGAGAGAGAGAGAGAGAGAGAGAGAGAGAGAGAGAGAGAGAGACAGAGAGAGAGAGATAGAGAGACAGAGAGAGACAGAGAGAGACAGAGAGAGAGAGAGAGAGAAAGAGAGAGAGAGAGAGAGAGAGAGAGAGAGAGAGAGAGAGAGAGAGAGAGAGAGAGAGACAGAGAGATAGAAGAGACAGAGAGAGAGACAGAGAGAGAGGGGTAAAGATGCTGTTCTAAGAAAACATCTCAGAACGCAACAAGATGGCTGCCGCCACAGAAGGTCAGCATGACATGGGCGCCCAAATGTCAACACAAATGAGAACACTTGGGCTAGGATTCCAACTAATGCAGGTAAATGGCCTGTGTGCATTCTAAAGGACCATACTCCCAGTCCATATTCACTTCATAAGGAGGAATTCCCTTAGACCACGCCCACCTTAGAGGAAAACAATTTGGTCGTCCCCATTGAAAAAGAGCCAACTTCTTAGTTGATTTTCTATTATACAGATATCATAAACCATGATTAAAAACTGCTGTGTTGTACAATGTACATAACCAGGTCAAAAATCAGATCTACGGGCCTCCCGAGTGCAGTGCTTGAGGCGTCACTATAGACCCGGGTTTGATCCTAGGCTGTGTCGCAGCCGGCCGCGACCGGGAGACCCATGAAGCGCCGCACAATTGTCCCAGCGTCGTCCGGGTTACGGAGGGTTTGGCCCAGCGTCGTCCGGGTTACGGGAGGGTTTGGCCCAGCGTCGTCCGGGTTACGGGAGGGTTTGGCCGGCCGGGATGTCCTTGTCCCATCGCACTCTAGCGACTCCTTGTGGTGGACCAGGTGCATGCACGCTGACACAGCCGCCAGTTGTACGGTGCAGGTGAAGCGGGCAGTGTGTCAAGAAGCAGTGTGGCTTGGTAGGGTCGCGTTTCAGAGGACGCATGGCTCTCGACTTTCGCCTCTCCCGAGTCCGTACGGGAGTTGCAGCGATGGGACGAGACTGGAACTAACAATTGGGGAGAAAAAGGGAAAAAGGGGTAAAAAGTACAAAATAAATAAATAAATCCCGATCTACAGTTGCAATGCTCCCACATAGGGAAATAGAACCTGTGAGGACAGCTCTGTGGCTTCAGGCCATTCAGCGTGGGAGAGTGGGAAATTGAGGGACCGGGTGTCCAAGTACACATAGTTACTGTATGTGTGTGGAAAACATTTAATTGTAGGTGACTTGTTTAGTATAGTCCGTTTGTAACTCCACCCACTACTTGTAGCTGTATAGTCCTTTGTTTGTGTTGTTGGTCTTGGCTAGCTAATGTTCCGGTCGTTAGCTAGCTAGCACTCACTCACGTGGCTAGCAGCGTCATGAAAAGGGGCATGAGGGAAGCCCTACAATATTACGTTTTTCTAAGTAGCGAGAACGCTCGGGAGCAGGCAAAGTCATCTTTAGACATGTTGTTTCTTTAAATTGAGTGTTGTAATTGACTAAAACAAACAGACAAGAAAATGGTGTTTGAAAAAGGTCAAGTTTTTGCTGTTAGTCAATGAGGTAACTTAGGTAACCATGGGTTGTTTTCCCCCAAGGTGGGCGGGGCTGCGACGTTCTATCTAATAGTAACCGACTGGGAGTGTTAAGATTTTAGGCCTGAAGTCTTTGAACCATCACAAAGCAGAATGAACGGCAGACACTGGACAGATATTTAGGCCTAGATGGTAGCCTATTGGCTAATGTTATTTATATTATTTAAAGCCTCTATTGTTCAACACTAGCCTTTAACTTCTAAACCTATTTTACTACCATACAAATACTTTCGGACAGCTGAAGCAATCACACGATTTTTCTTCTGAAAAAAGTTTATATCATAGTAATTCACACCCCCCATCTCCCAAACCCTCCAGCCCAACATCTCCTTTTCTCAGAGATGAAATTACCAGCAGATCAGCT
>NC_140004.1:44642796-44729517 GCF_964263955.1 Coregonus lavaretus
TCCATGAAAGCAATTCAGTTTGTCCTTCTCTTAGACTTAATCTAGGTCCAGGAAACGGCCCCTGTGTTTTTTTGTATTCATGGAAAATAAAACACTAATATATTTTGATTAAATAGGTATTCAACTCCCTGAGTCAATATATGTTAGAATCACCTTTGGCAGCAATTACAGCTGTGAGTCTTTCTGGTTAAGTCTCTAAGAGCTTTGCAAACCTGGATTGTACAATATTTGACCACTATTCCTTTTAAAATTCTTCAAGCTCTGTCAAATTGGTTATTGATCATTGCTAGACAGCCATTAATAACTTCACCATGCTCAAAGGGATATTCAATGTCTGTTTTTTTTTGTTTTTTTACCCATATACCAATAGGTGCCCTTCTTTGCGAGGCATTGGAAAACCTCCCTGTTTTTTGTGTATGAATCTGTGCTTGAAATTCACTGCTCGATTGAGGGACCTTACAGATAATTGTATGTGTGGGGTACAGAGATGCGGCAGTCATTGTTAGAAAGTCCAGTTAAACACTATTATTGCACACAGAGTGAGTCCATGCAACTTATTAACTCAAATGTTAAGCACATTTTTACTCCTGAAGTTATTTAGGCTTGCAAATTACATTTTAACAAAATAATGTTGCAGGAATGCTAATCTTATCTGTTAGTAACTACAGAAACGATTTCAGAACAATGTGTGATGGTGGGTGTCATGGCCGAAATGACATGGAAATACTCTTTTGCTTTTATTTGTGGACTCAGGTCTCACTTACAAAATAAATCTTATACTCAATTAAAAAAAATATTCAAAAGTCATTCTTTCACCTCAGCTGAGCAATGATGCAAACTGTAGAAGAGGAGCTTTTGTATCTCAGTAGAGAAGGCTGTTATTTAGGATCCAACATTTCTACACACACACACAGCACTGCCCCTTTAAGAGCCCTTGTTCACTTCCATAGGAAAACAGGGAGTGGCCTCCTCTTCCATAGGAAAACAGGGAGTGGCCTCCTCCCTCAAGTCCCTCCCTTGTTCACTTCCATAGGAAAACAGGGAGTGGCCTCCTCCTTCAAGTCCCTCCCTTGTTCACTTCCATAGGAAAACAGGGAGTGGCCTCCTCCCTCAAGTCCCTCCCTTGTTCAAGGGTGTCTGAGTACAGCTGAAAAGAAGGAAGCAATAGAACATTCTGTTCACACACACACAACACACTGGCACCTCCAGATTCCACAAAAATACACACACACTCGTCTATACAGACACACACTCTTGGCTCAAACACATACACTCCCAAAACAGCCTTTAACTGTGTGTGAACGTGTGTGTGTGTGTGTGTGTGTGTGTGTGTGTGTGTGTGTGTGTGTGTGTGTGTGTGTGTGTGTGTGTGTGAATGTGTGTGTGTGTCACTGCCATCTTAAGAAGTGGAGTCTTGGTGACAGGCTCTTCCAGCTCACAGGATGGAATGTCCTGGAGAAATATGTGGCCTATTCATGGAGCGACGCAAATAAGCTCTCTCCCCCTCTCTCCCCCTCTATCTCTCTCTCTCTCTCTCTTGCTAACATGGATAAGCCCCCAGGATGAGCGTGTGTCTGGTTAAATCTTTATGTTCACCTTAGTTCTTCTTTTATCTGTTGAAGGGTGGTGTGTGTGTTCACGTGTGTGTGTGTGTGTGTGCGCGCGCGCGCGTGTGTGTGTGTGTGTGTGTGTGTGTGTGTGTGTCTGCCACGGTCCAAGCCTGAGGGATGGAGAGAGAGAGATAGTGCTTTGATAACGACTGGCTTGTAAACTAAACTAAGCCTAGCGCTGTAAGTACACACACAATAAAAACATATTATACAGGCTATACACAGGCTCGACACAGGCTCGACTCAGGCTCGACTCAGGCTATACACAGGCTCGACACAGGCTCGACACAGGCTCGACACAGGCTCGACACTGGCTCGACACTGGCTCGACACTGGCTCGACACAGGCTCGACACAGGCTATACACAGGCTCGACACAGGCTCGACACAGGCTCGACACAGGCTCGACACAGGCTCGACACAGGCTCTCAGGACTGGCTTGGATCTTTTCTGCCCCTCTGCACTGGAGAGGAGTTAACAAGGTTAACTAACTGTTACAATTGCAACTTGATCAACAAGGTATGGTGAAAACAACCATTACAAGATAATAACAGTCATATTATAGTTATTTACTGTGCGTGTATAGATCTCTACATACAGACTTAAGTGTCTCAAAAGCAATGCACATCTGAATCATTTCGTTGCAGGGAACAATAACTTCAAAGAAAACACAAAGCTACTATCACAAAATTTTTTCAATCTGATGTGTCAGCCTCTTGGCCTTCATCAGAGTTTTTCACAAGATAGCAAGTCAGTCATATAGTAGTTATTTACTGCCCGTGTATACACTGAACAAAAATATAAACA
This sequence comes from Coregonus lavaretus, assembly GCF_964263955.1. Classification (NCBI taxonomy): domain Eukaryota; kingdom Metazoa; phylum Chordata; class Actinopteri; order Salmoniformes; family Salmonidae; genus Coregonus; species Coregonus lavaretus. Next base: position 44,645,213 of record NC_140004.1, read on the forward strand.
CAACATGTAATGTGTTGGTCCCATGTTTCATGAGCTGAAATAAAAGATCTCTGAAATTTTCCATATGCATAGAAAGCTTATTTCTCTCAAATGTTTTGCACAAATTTGTTTACATCACTGTTAGTGAGCATTTCTCCTTTGTCAAGATCATCCATTCACCTGACAGGTGTGGCATATCAAGAAGCTGATTAAACAGCATGATCATTACACAGGTGCACCTTGTGCTGGGGACAATAAAAGGCCACTTTAAAATGTGCAGTTTTGTCACGCAATACAATGCCACAGATGTCTCAAGTTTTGAGGGAGCGTACAATTGGAATGCTGACAGCAGGAATGTCCACCATAGCTGTTGCCAGAGAATTTCATGTTAATTTCTCTACCATAATCCGCCTCCAACGTTGTTTTAGAGAATTTGGCAGTACGTCCAACCGGCCTCACAACCTCAGACCATGTGTAACCACGCCAGATCAGGACCTCCACATCTGGCTTCTTCACATTTTTACATTTTTACATTTTTTTTAATTTATTTTTTTCTATACTGGCCCCCCGTGGGAAACGAACCCACATCCCTGCCGGCCAAACCCTCCTCTACCTTGGACGACACTGGACCAATTGTGGACCACTGGACCGGTCGCGGCTGGCTGCGACAGAGCCAGGACTCGAACCAGGATCTCTAGTGGCACAGCTAGCACTGCGATGCAGTGCCTTAGACCGCTGCGCCACTCGGGAAACAAGGCTGCGGGATCCTCAGAGGGGGAGGGCGGGGTGCTGAGGAGTATTTCTGTCTGTAATAAAGCCTTTTGTGCAGAAAAATTCATTCTGATTGACTGGGCCTGGCTCCCAAGTGGGTGGGCCTGGCTCCCAAATGGGTGGGCCTATGTCTGCGCCCCTGCCCAGTCATGTGAAATCCATAGATTAGGGCCTAATGAATTTATTTCATTTGACTGATTTCCTTATATGAACTGTAACTCAGCAAAACCTTTGAAATTGTTGCATGTTGCGTTTGTATTTTTGTTCAGTATATATATACCTACTGTAGATAACGCAGTCAGTCAGCCACCTAGTAGGACATCTGTGTGTGTCTATAGACTTACTAGCCTATATGGCCTCTGCCCCTTTCCCTTATGGGCAGGGTTCAATGGGTTCACTGACAACAACCATTACAACATAACACAGGCGGCGTCTGAAATGGCACCCTATTCAGTTTATAGTGCACTACTTTTAACCAGTGCCCATAGGGTAGTGCACTAGGCCATATAGTGAATAGGGTTCCATTTCAGACGCAGCCATAGTCACAGATATACATGTACTGCACGTCTCCATAAACCTACATGGCTGTATAGGACAACCCAATGCTAGCATCAAGGCCATATTACTTATTATGATAACAACAATACAGAGAGGGCTAAATTATCTCTGTCTCTCTCTCTCTGTCTCTCTCTCTGTCTCTCTCTCTGTCTCTCTCTCTCTGTCTCTCTCTCTGTCTCTCTCTCTCTGTCTCTCTCTCTCTCTCTCTCTCTCTCTCTCTCTGTCTCTCTCTCTGTCTCTCTCTCTGTCTCTCTCTCTGTCTCTCTCTCTGTCTCTCTCTCTGTCTCTCTCTCTCTCTCTCTCTCTGTCTCTCTCTCTGTCTCTCTCTCTGTCTCTCTCTCTCTCTCTCTCTCTCTTCTCTCTCTCTCTCTCTCTCTCTCTCTCTGTCTCTCTCTCTCTCTCTCTGTCTCTCTCTCTCTCTCTCGTGTTTTCTTCTCTGGATTCTCTCTCAGTCTGTCTGACAGTTGAAGGGTTTGGTTTGGCAGAGGCCTTGGTATGTTAATGAACACAAAACAAACCACAGAGAGAGAGGAGTGTGTGTGTGTGTGTGTGTGTGTGTCCTGTCAGCTGATGTGTTGTTGAGTCAAAGCAAGCAGCATGTCTGAACCAGCCTGTGGAGAGTTTTTAACTTTGTTTGTGGCTGAATGAAACACACGTACACACACACAGTCCTAAGGTCAGAGATAGAACATAATGTTTGTTGTTGACGATTAGATTTGGATGTTTGCAAACTGCATCATCTTGATGATGTGGCCGGTGACACTTTGCTTCTTGAAAGTCCACTATCTTTAAAACTTGACTGCTGATCAATGCCCATTGTACAAAGACAGTTATAAACTGGGTGGCTGCTGATTGGCTGACAGCCGTGGTATATCAGACCATATACCAAGGGCTACGATGGTAATCAGTTTATAATAGCAATAAGGCACCTCTGGGGTTTGTGGTATATGGCCCATATACTACGGCTAAGGGCTGTTCTTAGGCACGATGTAATACCATTGATGTTTACGTAATCTGTCCACGAGAGATTGCAAATGTGGTTTAATTCTCTCGACGATCCCGACCCAGGCTACACCCCTTGTAGAGCAACAAAGTGCTTTATTTGACGTATTTAGTTTATTCACACGCACACACACACACAAACAGAGAGAGGCACAGACTGTCTGTGAAACATTGATTTCACTCTGTCACACATGAATCAATGCATCGAACAGTGCAGTCACTTCTGCTACATACACCCTTAAATAAAAATCATTTGTAATATCCTCTGTCAGGTCCTACTAGGTCACTTACATAATATAAGCCTTTACACTGAAGATGTCCAGAACTGGGCTCAGGGCAGACTGTGGACAAGCATGTTTAGAACAGCCTGTAGGTCTGTCTGTAGGGTGTGTGTGTGTGTGGGTGTGTATGTGTGTGTATGTGTATGTGTGTGTGTGTGTGTGTGTGTGTGTGTGTGTGTGTGTGTGTGCATGCACATGTAATGTGTTTGCAAATGCAATGTTATCTTGCCCTGCTTGTAAAGACAAAGAGCCCTGCAGCACTGCACAACCAAACCAGACATCACATATCAATGCATGAGCTGATCCACACACACACACACACACACACACACACACACACATACACATACACACACACACACACACACACACACACACACCTACATCACTGCACTTCTTATCACAGTAACAAAGGCTACTACCTTGCTGCATGAATGTGTGCAACATAGCAGCAGTAATAACCGCAACATTACAGGTTCAAGTCTGTATTGGTCCACAGCTGCTGTCAATCTCCCATTGCAGACGATAGCCTGTCTCCAATGCAATCCCATCTAGCTATCTAGCTGCAGCAGCTCCTCTTACAGAACAATGAAACCTGGCTAGTGCTTTGGCAAGGCGGGATCCCCTTTCCTCTCTTAAACTATTAGTTATAGTGATATTATTCACGATTATTCGACCGCCATGATACTGTCATCAACTCAGATGTATGGCATGTGTGTGGTGTGGTTGGGGGGTGAGTTCCATATAGGATTAGCCATATAGGATTAGCCTCCGATCTACAGACAGTACAGTACACTACCAAGCGTGAGGCATTGCATCTGTATGTAGTTAAAGCAAGGCACGCATGCATTGCAGACTGTGTCCATTAAACACACACGCCCATTTAATAATGGCAAGTCAGGAGACTTCATCTCCTTGTCCTTATTTTGCTCACGCACGCACCCGGCGCGCACATTTTTCTTGTGAAGAATGAGGATGGCAGACAAAGCAGAGGAACGCCCCCCTACGCAGACATACAGTAGTTTTCCTCTGCGTGTGTGTGTGTGTGTGTGTGTGTGTGTCATGACAATCTCATCTGGACTGGTATTTCAAATGCGGAAGAAAATAATGCAATACTGCAACACTCTAAACTACCCATGTAGCCAGCTGCCTAAATAAGATTGAGGTCTTGCATCATTTGTATGTTTTTCACAAAGACCACTGTCCACATTTATAACCCTGAAATACATATTTGGTTGTTATAACGTCATTACAATAGTACAATAGTACTGACACAGTGTTTTTACACGAGCAATCCTAAATGTAAGCCGTAAATCAGCCGTTAGCTAGCTTACAGAACATAATTCAGAGACCATGAAAAAGCTTTGTTACTCACCAGCGCATTAACTATCAGCTACAACAAGGGGACGACAGGCTTGACACGTACAGGGTTAACTAGACATGTCCTTCGTCTCAGAAGCGGAGTTGAACTTTTTGCCTTTTATCTTTGCTTCAGGACAGCCCTGTCCGATTTCACATTTACATTCAAAGACCAATCGGATTGCTATCAAAACCAACGTTAGTTATCTTCGAAGAGAAGTTGATTGCAGCGTTGATCATCGAACCATTTTTCAGTCTCGTCTTGTCGTCTCTCCCTTTCTCTCTGACCACATAGCTAGCTAGCTCCTTTGCTTGCTGGCTGGCTGGCTGGCTGGCTGGCTGGCTATTTTGCTTCTTTCTGCATTTCTGCGCTTTAGCTGTTTTCGCCCTTGCACATGAAATAGCTCAGTGTCCCTTTAAATAGGTCGTCACTAGTTACCACAGCCACAAAGTCATAAACCCCGCCTATTTATACAATTTATCTTTTTAAAATCTGATTTTAAACACTAACCTCAACCTTAACCTTAACCACACTACTGACCTTATGACCTTATGCCTAACCATAACCTGAATTTTCACGATATTGCCAAATTTGACTTTGTGGCTGTGGTAACTAGTGGAAACACTTTAATAAACGATGTTTCCGGGGTTTGCTGAAAAATAAATAGGGGCGGGATTTACGTCCAGCTGGGCACCTGTCATTTAAGCGATTGGTCAGTTGGACTTCCACGAACCAACCAGAGTTCAGCGTTCACGCCCGTTTTTGATTAAACAAATATATTCAAATATCTCGGAATATCATTGGTTTAGGCGTTGGTGACGTTTAGCTACGACACGCCCAGTACACGTGCTATTTGTCCCCCGCGTCTCCTCCAGAGGTGCGTTCAGTTCGCTTGAACGTTTGCTATGTTACGGAACGGTTTGTACTGAACGACACGTTTCCCCAAAACTTTATTGTATGTTCTTGAACAGATCAGTCTAGACTTTGAGGTACTTTTGCTCCAGTTTGGTGGGTGTGGTGAGGTGTGGCTTGAAGTAATGAGTGACACATTTAAAGGGCAGTGGCCATGCTGACAGCGTTCCCCAACCCACAACCCAACCCCTCCCCGTTTTTCAACTGGTCGTTCAATACAGTACCGTTTCAGTTCAATTGATTGTTCCAGAACATAAAAACTTACTGAACGCAGCCCAGGTTGCAGAACGCAAACAAGAGAGGAATGGAGCTGAGGTCTCTACAAAGAGGCCCACATCAATCCAATCCCTTTACAAAAGCTACTTTAAATCTCACAAATCCTTGAACATAATGGTCATGAAACAACTGACCATTCTAGAATTGACATTTATGATAGACTTCTAATGGTTACTGAAGCTGTCAATGACTAATTTAATTTAATTTAAAATTTAATAATATAGACAGACAGCTAATGATGACATAGTTCTACTGTGACTGCACTATAAACTTGAATCATGGCTGTTTTCAACAGCAATTTCTACATAGCCATGTTCTAATACAGGAGGGTTCAGGAACCATAAGAATACAGGAGCTAGGAGGGTTCAGGAACTATAAGAATACAGGAGCTAGGAGGGTTCAGGAACTATAAGAATACAGGAGCTAGGAGGGTTCAGGAACCATAAGATTACAGGAGCTAGGAGGGTTCAGGAACCATAAGAATACAGGAGCTAGGAGGGTTCAGGAACTATAAGAATACAGGAGCTAGGAGGGTTCAGGAACCATAAGAATAAATCAAATCAAATCAAATCAAATCAAATTTTATTGGTCACATGCGCCGAATACAACAGGTGCAGACATTACAGTGAAATGCTTACTTACAGCCCTTAACCAACAGTGCATTTATTTTAAACAAAAAAAGTAAGAATAAAACAACAACAAAAAAAGTGTTGAGAAAAAAAGAGCAGAAGTAAAATAAAGTGACAGTAGGGAGGCTATATATACAGTAAAATAAAGTGACAGTAGGGAGGCTATATATACAGGGGGGTACCGTTGCAGAGTCAATGTGCGGGGGCACCGGCTAGTTGAGGTAGTTGAGGTAATATGTACATGTGGGTAGAGTTAAAGTGACTATGCATAAATACTTAACAGAGTAGCAGCAGCGTAAAAAGGATGGGGTGGGGGGGCAGTGCAAATAGTCCGGGTAGCCATGATTAGCTGTTCAGGAGTCTTATGGCTTGGGGGTAGAAGCTGTTGAGAAGTCTTTTGGACCTAGACTTGGCACTCCGGTACCGCTTGCCGTGCGGTAGCAGAGAGAACAGTCTATGACTAGGGTGGCTGGAGTCTTTGACAATTTTGAGGGCCTTCCTCTGACACCGTCTGGTATAGAGGTCCTGGATGGCAGGGAGCTTTGCCCCAGTGATGTACTGGGCCGTACGCACTACCCTCTGTAGTGCCTTGCGGTCAGAGGCCAAGCAGTTGCCATACCAGGCGGTGATGCAACCAGTCAGGATGCTCTCGATGGTGCAGCTGTAGAATTTTTTGAGGATCTGAGGACCCATGCCAAATCTTTTTAGTCTCCTGAGGGGGAATAGGCTTTGTCGTGCCCTCTTCACGACTGTCTTGGTGTGTTTGGACCATGATAGTTCGTTGGTGATGTGGACACCAAGGAACTTGAAGCTCTCAACCTGTTCCACTACAGCCCCGTCGATGAGAATGGGGGCGTGCTCAGTCCTCTTTTTTTTCCTGTAGTCCACAATCATCTCCTTTGTCTTGGTCACGTTGAGGGAGAGGTTGTTGTCCTGGCACCACACGGCCAGATCTCTGACCTCCTCCCTATAGGCTGTCTCATCGTTGTCGGTGATCAGGCCTACCACTGTTGTGTCGTCTGCAAACTTAATGATGGTGTTGGAGTCGTGCCTGGCCATGCAGTCATGGGTGAACAGAGAGTACAGGAGGGGACTGAGCACGCACCCCTGAGGGGCCCCCGTGTTGAGGATCAGTGTGGCAGATGTGTTGTTACCTACCCTTACCACCTGGGGGCGGCCCGTCAGGAAGTCCAGGATCCAGTTGCAGAGGGAGGTGTTTAGTCCCAGGATCCTTAGCTTAGTGATGAGCTTAGAGGGCACTATGGTGTTGAATGCTGAGCTGTAGTCAATGAATAGCATTCTCACGTAGGTGTTCCTCTTGTCCAGGTGGGAAAGGGCAGTGTGGAGTGAAATAGAGATTGCATCATCTGTGGATCTGTTGGGGCGGTATGCAAATTGGAGTGGGTCTAGGGTTTCTGGGATTATGCTGTTGATGTGAGCCATGACCAGTCTTTCAAAGCACTTCATGGCTACAGACGTCAGTGCTACGGGTCGGTAGTCATTTAGGCAGGTTATCTTAGAGTTCTTGGGCACGGGGACTATGGTGGTCTGCTTGAAACATGTTGGTATTACAGACTCAGTCAGGGACATGTTGAAAATGTCAGTGAAGACACTTGCCAGTTGGTCAGCACATGCTCGGAGTACACGTCCTGGTAATCCGTCTGGCCCTGCGGCCTTGTGAATGTTGACCTGCTTAAAAGTCTTACTCACATCGGCTACGGAGAGCGTGATCACATAGTCATCCGGAACAGCTGGTGCTCTCATGCATGCTTCAGTGTTGCTTGCCTCGAAGCGAGCATAGAAGTGGTTTAGCTCGTCTGGTAGGCTTGTGTCACTGGGCAGCTCGCGGCTGTGCTTCCCTTTGTAGTCTGTAATAGTTTTCAAGCCCTGCCACATCCGACGAGCGTCAGAGCCAGTGTAGTATGATTCAATCTTAGACCTGTATTGACTCTTTGCCTGTTTGATGGTTCGTCGGAGGTCATAGCGGGATTTCTTATAAGCGTCCGGGTTAGAGTCCCGTTCCTTGAAAGCGGCAGCTCTACCCTTTAGCTCAGTGCGGATGTTTCCTGTAATCCATGGCTTCTGGTTGGGGTATGTACGTACGGTCACTGTGGGGACGACATCATCGATGCACTTATTGATGAAGCCAGTGACTGATGTGGTGTACTCCTCAATGCTGTCTGAAGAATCCCGGAACATGTTCCAGTCTGTGCTAGCAAAACAGTCCTGTAGCTTAGCATCTGCGTCATCTGAACTAGGAGGGTTCAGGAACCATAAGAATACAAGAGCTAGGAGGGTTCAGGAACTATAAGAATACAGGAGCTAGGAGGGTTCAGGAACTATAAGAATACAGGAGCTAGGAGGGTTCAGGAACCATAAGAATACAGGAGCTAGGAGGGTTCAGGAACTATAAGAATACAGGAGCTAGGAGGGTTCAGGAACTATAAGAATACAGGAGCTAGGAGGGTTCAGGAACTATAAGAATACAGGAGCTAGGAGGGTTCAGGAACTATAAGAATACAGGAGCTAGGAGGGTTCAGGAACTATAAGAATACAGGAGCTAGGAGGGTTCAGGAACTATAAGAATACAGGAGCTAGGAGGGTTCAGGAACTATAAGAATACAGGAGCTAGGAGGGTTCAGGAACTATAAGAATACAGGAGCTAGGAGGGTTCAGGAACTATAAGAATACAGGATCTAGGAGGGTTCAGGAACCATAAGAATACAGGATCTAGGAGGGTTCAGGAACTATAAGAATACAGGATCTAGGAGGGTTCAGGAACTATAAGAATACAGGAGCTAGGAGGGTTCAGGAACCATAAGAATACAGGAGCTAGGAGGGTTCAGGAACTATAAGAATACAGGAGCTAGGAGGGTTCAGGAACCATAAGAATACAGGAGCTAGGAGGGTTCAGGAACCATAAGAATACAGAAGCTAGGAGGGTTCAGGAACCATAAGAATACAGGTTCTAGGAGGGTTCAGGAACTATAAGAATACAGGAGCTAGGAGGGTTCAGGAACCATAAGAATACAGGAGCTAGGAGGGTTCAGGAACTATAAGAATACAGGAACTAGGAGGGTTCAGGAACTATAAGAATACAGGAACTAGGAGGGTTCAGGAACTATAAGAATACAAGAGCTAGGAGGGTTCAGGAACCATAAGAATACAGGAGCTAGGAGGGTTCAGCAACCATAAGATTACAGGAGCTAGGAGGGTTCAGGAACTATAAGAATACAGGAGCTAGGAGGGTTCAGGAACTATAAGAATACAGGAGCTAGGAGGGTTCAGGAACTATAAGAATACAGGATCTAGGAGGGTTCAGGAACTATAAGAATACAGGAGCTAGGAGGGTTCAGGAACCATAAGAATACAGGAGCTAGGAGGGTTCAGGAACCATAAGAATACAGGAGCTAGGAGGGTTCAGGAACTATAAGAATACAGGAGCTAGGAGGGTTCAGGAACTATAAGAATACAGGAGCTAGGAGGGTTCAGGAACTATAAGTCCGCCTGGCCTTGCTGCTATTCCAGTTTCAACTGTTCTGCCTGCGGCTACGAAACCCCTACCTGTCCCAGACCTGCTGTTTTCAACTCTAAATGATCGGCTATGAAAAGCCAACTGAGAGACCTGAGCCCTAGGACCATACGTCGGGACTACCGGCCGTGGTGACTCCTTGCTATCCCCAGTCCGCCTGGCCTTGCTGCTATTCCAGTTTAAACTGTTCTGCCTGCGGTTATGGAACCCCTACCTGTCCCAGACCTGCTGTTTTAAACTCTAATGATCGGCTATGAAAAGCCAACTGAGATTTATTCCTGATTATTATTTGACCATGCTTGTCACTTATGAACATTTTTGAACATCTTGGCATGGTTCTGTTATAATCTCCACCCGGCACAGCCAGAAGAGGACTGGCCACCCCTCATAGCCTGGTTCCTCTCTAGGTTTCTTCCTAGGTTTTGCCTTTCTAGGGAGTTTTTCCTAGCCACCGTGCTTCTACACCTGCATTACTAGCTGTTTGGGGTTTTAGGCTGGGTTTCTGTACAGCACTTCGAGATATTAGCTGATGTAAGAAGGGCTATATAAAATAAAATTGATTGATTGATAAGAATACAGGATCTAGGAGGGTTCAGGAACCATAAGATTACAGGAGCTAGGAGGGTTCAGGAACTATAAGAATACAGGAGCTAGGAGGGTTCAGGAACTATAAGAATACAGGAGCTAGGAGGGTTCAGGAACTATAAGAATACAGGAGCTAGGAGGGTTCAGGAACTATAAGAATACAGGAGCTAGGAGGGTTCAGGAACTATAAGAATACAGGATCTAGGAGGGTTCAGGAACCATAAGAATACAGGATCTAGGAGGGTTCAGGAACTATAAGAATACAGGATCTAGGAGGGTTCAGGAACTATAAGAATACAGGAGCTAGGAGGGTTCAGGAACCATAAGAATACAGGAGCTAGGAGGGTTCAGGAACTATAAGAATACAGGAGCTAGGAGGGTTCAGGAACCATAAGAATACAGGAGCTAGGAGGGTTCAGGAACCATAAGAATACAGAAGCTAGGAGGGTTCAGGAACCATAAGAATACAGGTTCTAGGAGGGTTCAGGAACTATAAGAATACAGGAGCTAGGAGGGTTCAGGAACCATAAGAATACAGGAGCTAGGAGGGTTCAGGAACCATAAGAATACAGGAGCTAGGAGGGTTCAGGAATCATAAGAATACAGGAGCTAGGAGGGTTCAGGAACCATAAGAATACAGGAGCTAGGAGGGTTCAGGAATCATAAGAATACAGGAGCTAGGAGGGTTCAGGAACCATAAGAATACAGGAGCTAGGAGGGTTCAGGAATCATAAGAATACAGGAGCTAGGAGGGTTCAGGAACTATAAGAATACAGGAGATAGGAGGGTTCAGGAACTATAAGAATACAGGAGCTAGGAGGGTTCAAGAAGGTCGTCACTAGTTACCACTGCCACAAAGTCAGAAATCCCACCCCCCTATTTCTTCAATTTCTCTTCTTAAAATTTGATTTTAAACATAACCTTCACCCTAACCTTAACCACACTGCTAACCTTATGCCTAACCCTAACCTTACATTAAGAACAAAAAGCACATTTTTGTTTTCATGAACTTTAAATGAAATGGCCTATGACGTTGTGGCTGTGGTAACTAGTGGAAACCGTTCAGGAACCATAGCCATTCTCATTCAGCTAAGAATACAGGAGCTAGGAGGATCCAAGAACCATAGCCATGTTCTTATACAGCTAATACAGATAGATCATCAGTAGCAGGCAGTAAGAACTCATCAATCACTCACTCATGACTAGCAAACTTGTGTAACGTTAAGTGACTCACTGTAAAAGACTAACATCTTTCTCTATTACCAACTATGTTTCAATTCATATCAATGATAAAACAGTTGACATCGTATTGCAACAAGAAAATCAAATCAAATCAAATTGTATTGGTCACATACAGATATTTAGCAGATGTTATTGCGGGTGTAGCGAAATGCTTGTGTTCCTAGCTCCAACAGTGCAGTAGTATCTAACAATTCACAACAATACACACAAATCTAAAAGTAAAAGAGTGGAATTAAGAAATGTATAAATATTAGGACGAGCAATGTCGGAGTGGCATTGACTAAAATACAGTATTACATTTACATTTTAGTCATTTAGCAGACGCTCTTATCCAGAGCGACCTACAGTTAGTGAGTGCATACATTTTCATACTGGCCCCCCGTGGGAAACGAACCCACAACCCTGGCATTGCAAGTGCCATGCTCTAACAACTGTGCTACAGGGGACTATATACATTTGAGATGAGTAAAGCAGTATGTAAACATTATTAAAGTGACTAGTGTTCCATTATTAAAGTTGCCAGTGATTCCATGTCTATGTATATAGGGCAGCAGCCTCTAAGGTGCAGGGTTGAGTAACCGGGTGGTAGCCGGCTAGTGATGGCTATTTAACAGTCTGATGGCCTTGAGATAGAAGCTGTTTTTCAGCCTCTTGGTCCCAGCTTTGATGCACCTGTACTGACCTCGCCTTCTGGATGATAGCGGGGTGAACAGGCCGTGGCTCGGGTGGTTGATGTCCTTGAGGTTCTTTTTGTCCTTCCTGTGACATTGGGTGCTGTAGGTGTCCTGGAGAGCCCTGTGGTTGCAGGCGGTGCAGTTGCCGTACCAGGTGGTGATACAGCCCGAACAGGATGCTCTCAATTGTGCATCTGTTAAAGTTTGTGAGGGTCTTAGGGGCCAAACCGAATTTCTTCAGCCTCCTGAGGTTGAAGAGGCGCTGTTGCGCCTACTTCACCACACTGTCTGTATGGGTGGACCATTTCAGATTGTCAGTGATGTGTACGCTGAGGAACTTGAAGCTTTCCACCTTCTCCACTGTGGTCCCGTCGATGTGGATAGGGGGGTGCACCCTCTGCTGTTTCCTGAAGTCCACGAACAACTCCTTCATTTTATTGACGTTGAGGGAGAAGTTTATTTTCCTGGCACCACTCCGCCAGGGCCCTCACCTCCTCCCTGTTGGCTGTCTCGTCATTGTTGGTAATCAGGCCTATTACTGTTGTGTCGTCTGCAAACATGATGATTGAGTTGGAGGCGTGCGTGGCCACGCAGTCATGGGTGAACAGGTAGTACAGGAGGGGAATGAGTCAAAAGGTGAGACATGATATATGAGAAAGGAGCATCTGCCATCCAGATAGCATTTGCTATGAAGACTGTTCTTACTGCATGGAAACCAGAGTTTGGCCCCCAAGACAAGGTTCCTCTCATCATTATCCATACCCGAGCCATCTCTCCCTGGTACCTTACATTACACAAACACCAACTCATTCTATGGAATGCATGCTAAAGGTTTTATCACCAAACCATCCATAAATCAATTGTCAGCTCCAGATACCCCTATCTCGAGTAAAACCCATGTCCTTGACCACACGCCTAAACTAGCTGCAGGGAGCTGGAGTAGAAACCATCCCTTTACAAAACACAGCATTAGTAGGACATAAATGTCTTACTTTTTGTTAAACAAAGCAGGTAAACATGTTACATGTTAATTTTTCTCTCACAGGTGTCAGGTAAGGTAGAGGTGATATGATCCTTAACTAGCCTCTCAAAGCACTTCATGATGACAGAAGTGAGTGCTACGGGGCGATAGTCATTTAGTTCAGTTACCTTTGCTTTCTTGGGTACAGGAACAATGGTGGACATCTTGAAGCAAGTGGGGACAGCAGACTGGGATAGGGAGAGATCGAATATGTCCGTAAATACTCGAGCCAGCTGTTCCGCGCATGCTCTGAGGACGCGGCTAGGGATGCCGTCTGGGCCGGCAGCCATGCAAGGGTTAACACTCTTAAATGTCTTACTCACCTCAGCCACGGAGAACGAGAGCCCACAGTCCTTGGGAGCGGGCCACGTCAGTGGCACTGTGTTATCCTCAAAGCGGGCAAAGGGTTTAGCTTGTCCGAGAGCAAGATGTCGGTGTCCGAGACGTGGCTGGTTTCCCCTTTGGAATCTGTGATTGTCTGTAGACCCTGCCACATACGTCTCGTGTCTGAGCCGTTGAATTGCGACTCCACTTTGTCTCTGTACTGACCTTTTGCCTGTTTGATTGCCTTACGGAGGGAATAACTACACTGTTTGTATTCAACCATATTCCCAGTCACCTTGCCATGGTTAAATGCGGTGGTTCGTGCTTTCCGTTTTGCACGAATGCTGCCATCTATTAACGGTTTCTGGTTTGGGTAGGTTTTAATAGTCACAGTGGGAACAACATCACCTATACACTTCCTGATGAACTCAGTCACCGTGTCCGTGTATACGTCAATGTTATTCTCAGAGGCTACCCGGAATATATCCCAGTCCGCGTGATCAAAACAATCTTGAAGCATGGATTCCGATTGGTCAGACCAGCGTTGAATAGACCTTAGCACGGCTACTTCCTGTTTGAGTTTCTGCCTATAGGAAGGGAGGAGCAAAATGGAGTCGTGATCAGATTTGCCGAAGGGAGGGCGGGGAGGGCCTTGTAGGCGTCTCGAAAGGGGGAGTAGGAGTGGTCCAGTGTTTTACCTGAGCGAGTACTACAGTCAATGTGTTGATAGAACTTTGGTAGGATTTTCCTCAAATTTGATTTGTTAAAATCCCCAGCTACAATAAATGCGGCCTCAGGATATGTGGTTTCCAGTTTGCATAAAGTCCAGTGTAGTTCCTTGAGGGCCGTCGTGGTATTGGCTTGATGGGGAATATACACGTCTGTGACTATTCTCTTGGGAGGTAAAACGGTCTGCATTTGATTGTGAGCTATTCTAGGTCGGGTGAACAAAAGGACTTGAGTTTCTGTATGTTATCACAATCACACCATGAGTAGTTAATCATGAAACATACACCACGCCGTTCTTCTTCCCGGAGAGTTCTTTATTCCTGTCTGCGCGATGTACTGAGAACCCAGCTGGCTGTGTGGATGGGGACAGTATATCCCGAGAGAGCCATGATTCTGTAAAACAGAGTATGTTACAGTCCCTGATGTCTCTCTGGAAGGAGATCCTCGCCCTGAGCTCATCTACTTTATTTTCCAGAGACTGAACATTAGCAACTATTATACTCAGAAGCGGTGGATGTTGTGCACGCCTCCTGAGTAGGACTAGAAGTCCACTACAAATACCTCTTCTCCGCCGACAGTGTCTTGGGGCAGCCTCTGGAATAAGTTCAATTTACCTGGGGGGTACGAATAAAGGATCCAATTCAGGAAAGTCGTATTCCTGGTCGCAATGCTGGTGAGTTACCGCGACTCTGGTATCCAAAAGCTCTTTCCGGCTGTATGTAATAACACAAAAAACGTTCTGGGCTAATAATGTAAGAAATAACACACAAAAAAACAAAATACTGCAAAGTTGCTTAGTAGCTAGAAGCAGAGCTGCCATGACTGTCGGCGCCATCTTGATCATCCAGAGTGTTTCTTTTAATTTCTTTTAATTAATGCTGAAGTATTGAAATAAGTGAAAAAAATGACATAATCAAATACTGGCCAGCTCTGCCCGGAGGTTGAAACAGCAACCTTGCATCTACTGGCCCGCTCGTAACCTCTTGCTGGCTCTCGCCAACCCCGGCTGGCTCTCTGGTCCTCCAAGCTGGCTCTCTGGCTCCCCCAGCTGGTTATGTCCAGATCCAGTGGGCCCTTGGTTTACCTTCTGGCCCATGGCCCACCCCAGCAACTGCTGACCATGGTTGTAGTCGGATGGACACTGGGTGATGAACTGGGTGCTGAACTTCTTGATTTGCCCGTCAACCCTGTACATGTGACTATTAAACTTCTAATCTAACGTAATCAGCCTCAAGATTCATCTCCTCCAGTCATTTCTCCTCCTGTTCTTTCATGAACTGTTCCTTCATCCTCTCCCTCTCCTCTTTAATTGTCTGTTGAGTCTGTTTTGTGAGCAGGGACTGCGCTCTCCACTGCTTATTGAAATCCTCCATCTTCTTCCTTTCCTCCTCGGACTTCAGCAACCCCTCCCTCTTCTCCCTCTCTCGCTCGACCCGGGTGGTGAAGGACGTTATCGCTCCCGTGGGTCCAGGGATGACTGGGAGGGGAGAAGCTGAGGTCACATTTCATTTTATGGGATCTGGTATCAACGTAAATGTTACGGACACAGGGAATTAAGAATAGAGAATCCCAACAGATCTGAGTCTTTTTAATTCAAATAAAATACAATTGTATTCGTCACCTGCTTTGTAAACAACAGGTGTGGATTAAACGTGATATGCTTACTTACGGGCCCTTCCCAACAATGCAGAGAGAAATAAAATAGAGAAATAATAGAAAAGTAAAACACATAATAATACAATTAATAATAAATATACAATGAGTAATGATAACTTGGCTATATACACGGGGTACCAGTACCGAGTCGATGTGCAGAGGTATGAGGTAATTGAGGTAGATATGTACATATAACTAGGAATAAAGTGATAGATAGTAAACAGTAGCACCAGCATATGTGATGAGTAAAAAAAGTTAGTGCAAAAAGAGTCAATGCAGATCGTCTGTGTAGCTACAGTATTTGGTTAACTATTTATCTAACTATTTATCAGTCTTATGGCTTGGGGGTAGAAGCTGTTCAGGGTCCAATTGGTTCCAGACTTGGTGCATCGGTACCGCTTGCTGTGCAGTAGCAGAGAGAACAGTCTATGACTTGGATGGCTGGAGTCTTTGACAATTTTTAGGGCCTTCCTCTGACACTGCCTGGTATAGAGGTCCTGGATGGCAGGGAGCTCGGTCCAAGTCATTTACTGGGCCGTCCGCACTACCCTCTGTAGCGCCTTGTGGTCAGATGCCAAGCAGTTGACATACCAAGCGGTAATGCAGCCAATCAATATGCTCTTTTTGAGGATCTGAGGGCCCATACCTAATCTTTTTCAGCCTCCTGAGGGGGAAGAGGGGGAAAAGGTATTGTCGTACCCTCTTCCCTTGGTGTGTTGGTGTGTGTTTTGGACCATAATAGTTCCTTAGTGATGTGGACACCGAGGAAGCTGAAGCTCTCGACCTGCTCTACTACAGCCCCCGTCGATGTGAACGGGGACGTGCTCGCCCCTCTGTTTCCTGTAGTCTACGATCAGCTCCTTTTGTCTTGCTGACGTTGAGGAAGAGGTTGTTGTCCTGGCACCACACTGCCAAGTCTCTGACCTCCTCCCTATAGGCTGTCTCATCGTCGTCGGTGATCAGGCCTACCACCGCCATGTTGTCTGCAAACGTAATGATGGTGTTGGAGTTGTGCGCGACCACGCAGTCGTGGGTGAACAGGGAGTACAGGAGGGGACTAAGCATGCACCCCTGAACGGCCCCCGTGTTGAGGGTCAGCGTCGCGGATGTGTTGTTGCTACCTTCGCCACCTGGGAGCATCCCGTCAGGAAGTCCAGGATCCAGTTGCAGAGGGAGGTGTTCAGTCCCAGGGTCCTTAGCTTAGTGATGAGCTTGGAGGGCACTATGGTGTTGAACGCTGAGCTGTAGTCAATGAACAGCATTCTCACGTAGGTGTTCCTTTTGTCCATGTGGGAAAGGGAACTGTGGAGAGCAATAGAGATTGCGTCATCTGTGGCTCTGTTGGGGCAGTATGCGAATTGGATGGTGTTGATGTGAGCCATGACTTTCAAAGCATTTCATGGCTACAGATGTGAATGCTACAGGGCGATAGTCATTTAGACAGATTACCTTGGGGACAAGAACTATGGTGGTCTGCTTGAAACATTACAATTTAGTCATTTAGCAGACACTCTTATCCAGAGCGACTTACAGTTAGTGAGTGCATACATTTTTCATACTGGCCCCCTGTGGGAATCTAACCCACAACCCTGGCGTTGCAAGCGCCATGCTCTACCAACTGAGCTACAGGAGACTATGTAAGTATTATAGACTGGGTCAGGGAGAGGTTGAAAATGTCAGTGAAGACATTTGCCAGCTGGTCAGTGCATGCTCTGAGTATGCATCCTGGTAATCCATCTGGCCTTGCGGCCTTGTGAATGTTAACCTGTTTAAAGGTCTTACTCACATCGGCTACAGAGAGAGTGATTACACAGTCGTCCGGAACAGCTGGTGCTCTCACTCATGGTTCAGTGTTGCTTGCCTTGAAGCGAGCATAGAAGGCATTTAGCTTGTCTGGTAGGCTCACGTCAATTGAGCAAAACATGGAATTTGTCAGTAAAGTTAAATAATTCCCGTCTCGAATTGGCGTGACCCTAAGTTTAACACGAGTCCCAAATGGCACTGTGGTGGCCGAAGAACGATGCTGAGATGCTGTGTTGACAAGGAATCCGCTGACACTTTACTTTGATTATAAAGGTTTATTACATCAAAGTTTTCAGCATCAATTTACAGACTTCTGCAGAATCTGGAGAGCAACAAACCCAATCTCAAATATGATCACTCTCCTCGTCCCTTTGTTAAAACATGGTATATATCCTATGTAACATAAGATGGCGTGTTTTGAATAGACCAATCCCTGGCCTCCACATATCCCAATGTCCACCATCTTAGGGGGCCCCTATAGTAATACTTTCCAGATGTTTCAGCAAAGCAAAGTCCATTTAACCAACAATATAAAAACCTCAGCCAAAGCTATAAACGTTCAGATACTACAGCACCGTAGTCCCTATTTAGTGCACTACTTTTTTACCAGCGTCATTGAGATACCATGAGGTTTTCTAGTCTAAATTCCCTGTGTCCATTACATTTAAGTTGATACTATATCAGTTTGACAACTTTGGTCGGTAGTTTTATCTTCAAACAATAACACAACATATGATGACAGGTGTGGAACTAATGTGTGTGTAGAGGAGACTAAGGGCTAGATTCAATCTATATCGCGGAAGTTCAGCGCTATAGAGCGATTGAAATGTAAAGGTAATTTCCGATTGAGTGGACATACTGTATGCTGCCTTTACCTTGAATGCAGTCTTCGTGAACGCAGAAACATTGTCTGATCGCCTTCATCCTCCATTTCTCTTGAATGTTCTCTCTATCTTTTTGAGGTTACTCTTCTCCCACTTCTTCTTCAGCCCAGTGCACAGCTCTCCTTCTGATACTTTTATTGGCTGGGGCAAGGGTCCTCCTTGTCGTCCTCCTTCTCCTCCTCCTCTTCAGGGTTCTTCTCCTCTTCTTCAGGCTTCTCTAACTCACCCCTCTTGTACTTCTCAATGATCATAATCATCTTCTCTCTCTTTATCTCTTTCTGTCTCTGTTCTTTTAATTAGATCTCTCTCGGTTTCTCATTCTCTCTCTCCATTTCTTCCTCTTTTTCCATTTGTTTCCGTCTCTCCTCCTTTTCTCTCTCTTCTATCTCTCTCTGTCTCTTGTTGTCCCTCTCTATTCCCTCCTTCTCCATGTCAATTTGCTTCTGTTTCTGTCTCTTTCTCTCCCTCTCCTTCATCTCTTTCACATCCTCTCTGTCTATTCTTGGTTATTTTTCTCCTCCATCTTTTTTTTCTCTCTGCTCATCTCTCTTTCTTTCTATCGCTCTCTGTGTTTCATTAGATCAGATTGACTGACTATTAGCTAAACAATGTTTTTATTGCTACTTATATATATATATATATATTTTTTTTTCTTCTCCATATTATGTCTATCTCCGATAAGCTACCCAGGAAAAAGGTTAAGAATAGCCCATATTAATATATGTAGCCTTAGAAATAAGGTTAATGAATTCAATAACTTGCTAACATCGGATAACATTCATGTACTGGCCATCTCTGAAACTAACTTAAATAATTCCTTTGATGATACAGCAGTATCAATACAAGGATATAACATCTACAGAAAATACAAGCATGTCTATGGAGGAGGTGTTGTGGTATATGTTCAGAGCCATATCCCTGTATGGCTCTGAACGTATAAGCATGTAAAGCTTAGAGAGGACCTCATGTCAAATGTTGTTGAAGTGTTGTGGTTGCAAGTTCACCTTCCTCATCTAAAGCCTCTTCTTTTGGGGTGCTGCTATAGGCCACCAAGGTGATAACAGTCAGTATTTGGATAATATGTGTGCAATGCTTGATAATGTGTGTGATGTTAACAGAGAGGTTTATTTTCTGGGTGACCTGAACATTGACTGATTAGCAACTAGCTATCCTATCAAGATGAAGCTTCTAACTGTGACTAATGCCTGTAATATGACCCAGGATATCACTCAACCAACTAGAGTGCATATCAATAGTGTTGGATCTGTGACATCCACTTGTATTGATCATATCTTCACTAATGCTGCAAAGCAATGTAATTTCCCATTGGCCGTAGTGACCATAACATTGTGGCAATAACATCTCTCTCTTCATCCCTCTTTCCATCTCTCTCTCCATTTCTCTCTCTCGTCGGAGTGCATGCTGGGAGTGAGTCGGGCAGTAGGAGTGATTGTGAGAGCGACTGGAATTCTTTTCACTCTATTGGGTTTCGGTGTGTATATATATATACAGTGCCTTGCAAAAGTATTCATCCCCCTTGGTGTTTTTTCTATTTTGTTGGATTACAACCTGTAATTTAAATGAATTTTCATTTTGATATCATGTAATGGACATACACAAAATATTCCAAATTGGTGAAGTGAAATGAAAAAGATATTTTTTTTCAATATAATATTTTTAAAAAAATAACGGAAAAGTGGTGCGTGCATATGTATTCACCCCATTTGCTATGAAGCCCCTAAATAAGATCTGGTGCAACCAATTACCTTCAGAAGTCACATAATTAGTTAAATAAAGTCCACCTGTGTGCTATCTAAGTGTCACGTGATCTGTCACATGATCTCAGTATATGTACACCTGTTCTGAAAGGCCCCAGAGTCTGCAACACCACTAAGCAAGGGGCACCACCAAGCAAGCGGCACCGTGAAGACCAAGGAGCTCTCCAAACAGGTCAGGGACAAAGTTGTGGAGAAGTACAGATCAGGGTTGGGTTATAAAAAAATATCCGAAACTTTGAACATCCCCCACGGAGCACCATTAAATCCATTATTAAAAAAATGGAAAGAATATGGCACCACAACAAACCTGCCAAGAGAAGGCCGCCCACCAAAATTCACGGACCAGGCAAGGAGGGCATTAATCAGAGAGGCAACAAAGAGACCAAAGATAACCCTGAAGGAGCTGCAAAGCTCCACAGCGGAGATTGGAGTATCTGTCCATAGGACCACTTTAAGCCGTACACTCCACAGAGCTGGGCTTTACAGAAGAGTGGCCAGAAAAAAGCCATTGCTTAAAGAAAAAAATAAGCAAACACATTTGGTGTTCGCCAAAAGGCATGTGGGAGACTCCCCAAACATATGGAAGAAGGTACTCTGGTCAGATGAGACTAAAATTGAGCTTTTTGGCCATCAAGGAAAACACTATGATTGGCGCAAACCCAACACCTGTCATCACCCCGAGAACACCATCCCCACAGTGAAGCATGGTGGTGGCAGCATCATGCTGTGGGGATGTTTTTCATCGGCAGGGACTGGGAAATTGGTCAGAATTGAAGGAATGATGGATGGCGCTAAATACAGAAAAATTATTGAGGGAAACCTGTTTGTCTTCCAGAGTTTTCAGACTGGGACGGAGGTTCACCTTCCAGCAGGACAATGACCCTAAGCATACTGCTAAAGCAACACTTGAGTGGTTTAAGGGGAACATTTAAATGTATTGGAATGGCCTAGTCAAAGCCCAGACCTCAATCCAATTGATAATCTGTGGTATGACTTAAAGATTGCTGTACACCAGCGGAACCCATCCCACTTGAAGGAGCTGGAGCAGTTTTGCCTTGAAGAATGGGCAAAAATCCCAGTGGCTAGACGAGCCAAGCTTATAGAGACATACCCTTGCAGCTGTAATTGCTGTTAAAGGTGGCTCTACAAAGTATTGACCTTGGGGGGGTGAATAGTTATGCACACTCAGGTTTTCTGTTTTTGTGTCTTATTTCTTGTTTGTTTCACAAGGAAAAATATTTTGCATCTTCAAAGTGGTAGGCATGTTGTATAAATCAAATGATACAACCCCCCCCCAAATCCATTTTATTTACAGGTTGTAAGGCAACAAAATTGGAAAAATGTCAAGGGGGGTGAATACTTTCGCAAGCCACTGTATATATAGAGATTAGTTTAGTTGTTTTAAGGTTATCTTGTCTCACTATAACTAAGCACGTATAGGGGTGGAGGGATCGTTTAGGTTGTTTTTCTCTAGGGCGCAACCAGCGGTTGGGGCTGGTTGCAATGGCCACTTGCGGAGGTTTGGAGTTTAAAAAACTTAGTCAGCGGCATGGAGTAAAGATTCCTGCTGCGGCAGGGTGTTCAGTGGAAGAATGAAGCTTAGCAGTGGGTGCTATCATTGGGTATGATAGCATAAAATCAGCCTCAAAGATGAATAGCGCTGTAGTGATATTCTTAGATTCCATTGAAAAGGTGAATATGATAGTTGAGAGTGGTGTTGTGTTGCGGGAGACACAGACGTCGGTATTTCCTCTTATGAATCTGGCGAAGAAAGTTATACTTTCTAACGTGCCACCATTTGTTAGAGATGAAGTGTTGGAGCGAGAGTTATCTCGTCATGGTCAACTTTCTCTACAATAAAGAAGGTTCTTTTTGGATGCAAATCTCCTTTGCTAAAACATGTCGTGTCTCATAGGAGACAAGTGCATATGATTTTAAAGAAGGACACTGACGAACTGAATTTAGCGTTCAGTTTTAAGATTGATGGATTTGATTATGTCTTCTACGCTTCTACTCAATCAATGAAATGCTTTGGCTGTGGAAGAGAGGGGCATTTGGTACGTTATTGTCCCGAGAACAAACGCGCAGTCTGGTAGCAGCTCTAGTGCTGGTGCAGCTAATGCACCACCGCGAAGGGATGAACATGCTAAGGGTGCAGGGGAAGGGAGAAGGTGGGCAGATGTGGTAGGAAAAGTAGGAAAGGAAAGCAGTGTGGCTACAGGGGCAATTGTGGTAGATCAGAATAAAGAGGGAGGGGAAACAGTTGGTGAGATTGCGACTGCGGTCTGGAAAATGAAATTGGAGGTCAAGAGGAGATTGAAATAATGGAAAAGGAAGCAGCTGTTTTCAAAGTCCCGAGGAGTAAGAGGAAGAATTTAAGGGGTGGTGAAGGGTCTAATTCTAAGAGGAAGGTAGAGATTGATAAATCAGTTGAGGATAAACAGGTTGTAGAGATGGTGGAGTTTTCTTCTGGGGAGGATAGCGAGATTAAGTCATCTGACGCGACACAACAAAATAGTGAGAGAAAGGGGGTGGAAGGGAGGTATGGGATTGAGAAGGTACGTCAATTTCTGAATTTGACAAAAGGGAAGAAATATATGCAGGATTATAATGTAACAGATTTTCTTCCTGAAAGTGAATTGTTTATTGAATCAGCAAAGTTTCTGATGTCAAAAACAACAGTCAGTGATTTAGATATAAATCACAAAGAACCTCATATAGCCTTAAGGACTTTTTTTAAAACGCCTCATTGTAACACATGAACTGTGTGATATTTGGCTGAGTCAACATGGAGGCACGAGAAAGTACACATGGGCCCATGTGAGAGAGAACACCATCTCTATGGCCAGGTTAGATAGGTTTTATTGTTTTGAGCATCAATCTCAGGTCTGTAAATCAAGTGTGATAACCCCAGTGGGATTTTCTGATCATTGTTTAATAACAGAGGTGGTGTTAACACTGTAAAACCCAAAAGCGCATACTGGCATTGTAATATAACTTTATTGAGTGATGCTCACTTTAGGAAATGTTTTAGTTTTTTCTGGGAGAGGTGGAGGTCTCAAAAGGTCCGTTTTGTATCCCTTCAACAGTGGTGGGATATAGGGAAAATCCAGATTCAACAATTCTGTAATCAATACACGATGAATGTCACAAAAGACATCACCAGATCAATGAAAGCCCTAGAGTCTGAAATAGTGGAACTCCTGACGTTGGTTGAGACCACAGGAGATCGAGGCCATACTCAGGCCCTCAAGAGGAAAAAAGCTGCATTGGCAGACCTGCTGGGTATCAGAGCACAGGGGGCATTGGTTAGAAGTAAGTTTCAGGGAATCTCTGAAATGGATGCCTCATCCAAATTTTTATTTGGTTTAGAGAAAAAGAATTGACAAAGAAGAATTATTCAATGTCTCAAATCAGCTGTTGGACAGGAGCTCACTAGCCCTAGTGAAATTAGAAAGAGGGCAGTAGAGTTCTATGCTGAGTTCTACAAGTGTGAGTACAAAGAGGATAAAACAGGGACACAGCAGTTCCTTGATGGGCTCCCACAGGTGGCTGCAGAAGCTCAGGTTGAGCTAGAGCAACCATTGTCTTTGCAGGAGCTATACACTGCATTAAAAGGCATGGAAAATGGAAGGGCACCAGGCATTGATGGGCTTCCCGTTGACTTTTTTAAAGTATTTTTGGGCTATGTTGGGAGAGGATTGGCTAGCAGTACTTAACGATAGTTTGACCGGAGGGTTACTACTGATAAGCTGCAGAAGGGCTGTCCTCACCTTACTGCCAAAAAAGGGGGACCCTAGGGAGGTGAAGAACTGGAGGCCAGTGGCTTTATTGTGCACCGATTATACGATCCTGTCAAAGGCTTTGTCCAACAGGCTGAGGGAGGTGATGGGGCAAATCATGCATATGGACCAGTCCTACTGTGTTCCCGGCAGGCAGATAGGGGATAACATTTCTCTGATCCAGGATTTCTTGGTCGTCTCTAGGGCTATTGGGTTGGATGCTGGTCTAATTTCAATTGATCAGGAAAAGGCATTTGACCGAGTTGAACATCAATACTTATGGCACACTTTTGAGGCGTTTGGTTTCAGCTCTGGTTTTATTGCCATGATCAGGGTAATATATCGTGATATTGAAAGTGTATTGAAAGTTAACGGTGGCTTGAGTGCTCCTTTTAAAGTGTATAGAGGTATTAGGCAGGGATGCTCTTTGTTCGGGAATGTTATATGCCATCGCTATAGAGCCACTACTAAATAGCATTAGAAGTCACATCGAAGGGGTATACCTTTCAGAGGATATTCCTCCTATTCGTCTCTCAGCCTATGCTGACAATGTAGTTATTTTAGTGAAAAATCAAGCAGAGGTGAATAGTTTGAGTCTAATGGTTGATCGTTTTAGGGGAATATCCTCTGCAAAGGTAAATTGGGAAAAAAGTTGTGCTTTACAGATTGGAGAATGGTTTGGAGGGATCACGGCTTTGGCAGGGGGGCTGGAATGGTGTAAGGGAGGTTTTAAGTATCTTGGAGTATACCTAGGAGATGAGGGGACTATGGAAAAAAATTGGAATGGGGTGTTCCACATTTCTCCAAGATTCTGGTGAAGGGCAAAATCATCACCTTAAAACAGTTAATGGCCATGGCTGGACCCACCTTAATGGATGGAAGACGGGTGGCTGAACATTTGGGGGTGAGCTCGGAAAGGATTTTCGGACAACTGCTGGGAAGCTGCAGGAAGTCTCTGTCAGCAGAAGGGCAGAAGAGTGGGGTATGCTTTATAGTCACAAGAAGAAGGTACAAGATGAAAACGTCTCATTTCCAAGACTAAGGATTACACCCAATATCCCAGAGTCAGAATGAAAGGTGTTATTACTGGATTTGAGAGGGTTGGATGAGGTGGGTTTGGATGAGGTGAATGGGAAAAACTTATATAGGGGGTGTGTCAAGGTTTTGAATAAAGATACATTGAAAAATTGAAAAGACACTCCTTGGAGGGTAAAATTGGGCATTGATGACAAGGTAAAGCCAGCATGGAGAGTATCGTATCTGAAGATTATGCCTTTGTTAAATGTTTTTCATGACGAAATGGAATGTTGGTTGTTCAGGCCAAAGGGGGGATGTTTTATGATGTTATTTGAAATGTGCCGCTTGGAGGGTGACGCCCGAGGGGAGACTGGTGATTGGCCAGAAGAGGGAGTAGCCCCTCCCTTTGCATTGTTTATAAATAGGAGTTAAACGATGAGACGACAGAACGGCCATAACAATCTGGGAGGCGTTCTCCAGGCAACGCGTGTCTGTGAATTTATGCTGTAACCTCGTGGTATGAATAAAAACTTCTGACACGATGCAGCATAACGGACTTTTTGTTCATCAGCAATATTACCACCATTCATCATATACGACATAATGGCGCCCAACGTGGGGCATGGGTTTGCGTCTCCTCTTTGTTTCAGTCAACCGCCGGCCTAACTCTCTCTGAAGCATGGCCGAAAAAGGGTGAGTGTGTTCTTACCGCTTCGGAGTTTGTTAGATTGGATATGACTTGTGTACATTGAAGGGATGTTCCATATGACCTGGCCTCAGGTGGTGTTTGTTGCTGGTCGACTGAAGTCTGCTAAATTTATTTCATCGGAAACTACAGTTAATTGGAATTTAGAGCATTAAACTGTAGGATTTAGAGTGATAAGTTTATATTTCATTGGTAACGGATGGCAATGATGGGTAAATTCAGATATGCGCATTCTTTAGAGCATTGCAGTGGTTTAGATAAGACCTCGTAACGAACGGGGCGACCACCAGGGTGGGCCAAAATCCTGGACATGCATTATGAGTGTTCAGGTTCAGTCTGGGACTGGGGGTTGGTTGAAAATTTCTTGGGGATTGCTTACTCAACCTCTGTTCGACGGGATAGTTGCATTGGGGAGGGTCGCTCACTGAAATAGCCATACCCACGGCAGAATAAATTTAGGGCAAAGGAAACAGTAATCAATTAAAGGTGCAATGCGGGATGTTCATTTGTGTAGTAGGTCGCAGTTGGCTAGAGGCTGAAGCTAGGGCTGGATTGGTTTAGGCTACGTGGTGCCTCGTTGCTATGGTGGCTGAGGTGGATGCTAATGTTACATGCTAATTGTGTGTTGTGTCAGTGTACCTTGGGCTAAGCTAGATGCTAATTGTGTTGCGTGCTACATGCTAACGGATATCCTTAGGGGTCCACTGCGATGGATTCAAGCCTCTTAAACTTGTTTGTATGTAGGTGGAACTGAAAGTTCTGCGTAAATGTGAGTTATGTTGTGTTATTGTCTGGCTATAAGTGTAAAATAGAGAAACTGAGGTAGGATGCTGGCGTTCTATTTTGTAGTAAGCATGGGCTTGAATGGTTGTGCGCATGCGTTTAATTTTGCGATACTACCCTACAGAAAGGGGAGGTTATGACACGAGATTAGGACACGTGTTGATTTTACGGGGATAAAAACTACAAAATGAGGTTGGCTAAGCCTACAAAACAAAATGGTGGCTTAAGGTCATAGGTCCCATTTGGCGTTACCCTGCAAGGGAAAATAGACAGAGGAGAAATTTTAACACGATGATTCTAGTTTAAACGGCGGTGGATTAAGATGAAACTTGTTTTGGGACCTATTGAATTTATAAATTAAATATATGTTGACGAAGTATAATGCATTGAATTAAATTAAATATAGGATAACGGATTATAATAGATTGAATTAAATAATTAAATAACGGATTAAAATAAAAAATAAAAAAAGGGTTTTTGAGCGATCTATTTAATTCTGAGTTTAGTCTTAGAGTGAATAATGTAGAACGAACGAATATTGAATGGTTGGAAATACTCAGTGACTGCATTAACGACTAAAATGTTATGTTGTGTCTTTGTTCTTCTGTCATATGAGAGGAACGCTAAGTGAGAGGAGCGAGGAGATACAGGAAGTGATCACGTCACGTGGCAGAGGATCAAGTCAAAAAAAAAAAAAAAAAAAAAAAAAAAAGGTTTTGGTACTGATTATGGTTACAAAATCTTTCCCTAACAGGATATGTGATGTTATGACCATTTCGCATAGGCGTGGCAAACTGATTCATTAAAAATTGCATTTTGGAGGCTATGTGCATCACTGGGGTTTAATTACAGATGTGTTGGGAATCCAGGATGGATTGAGGATTCTTCTGTAAATTTATGATAATTAGAGCTAATGGAGCAAGGGGTTATGGGAATTGGAGTATTGTAGTATTGAAGGTTGGGCTTTGTTTATGGGTATTTTAGTCTGAAGATTACTAACTTGCATTTACTTGCATTTGATGGGTTGTGGTAATATACTCAACACTAATTGATAAATTGGTGATATAGGAATAAAAAATTGGTTTTAAATTATTCATAATTTTTAATTGAGTTTTTAATGGGTATTTATTTTTAATTAAAGGGTTTTTGAATAAGGCATTTAATTGAATGTTTTTAATATTCATATTTTATTTTATTTAATT
This sequence comes from Coregonus lavaretus, assembly GCF_964263955.1. Classification (NCBI taxonomy): domain Eukaryota; kingdom Metazoa; phylum Chordata; class Actinopteri; order Salmoniformes; family Salmonidae; genus Coregonus; species Coregonus lavaretus. The sequence continues at coordinate 44,672,699 of NC_140004.1, forward strand.
TATTTGGGAGGGTGAATGTATATTTTATTTTATTTTTTTTTTTATTTTTTTTTTTTTATTTTTTTTTTTTTTTTTTGAAGGTTGTTAGGGTTATATTAATAATTTAAGGGGGGAAGCCTATATAACTTATACAGTCTAGAATAAGATAGTTCACAATAAAGGAATATAAAAGGGTGTTACAATGGGGAAAAAGATATCAGGACTATGAGAGTCATTTCACGGGTGGAAATAGGGGTAATCCTTTAATTAAAGTGTTGCTAGGTTATCCGGCAAGTGAAACAAAAGTTGCCCTTCATTCTCAAACAAAAATTGATAAAATATGTCAGCGATAAGATAGGTTTAAAAAGTAGAGCTTAGGGATGTTTATTCTCAGCTTACAATGATCATCTAGCAGGGTGATTATGGCATCAGAGATGAAGACGAATACGAGCAGAAACAACGATGAAGATGAATTCAGAAGACGGAAGAAAATGGGATGTCTGGGAACTTAAGGAGATGAGGAGGATGAAGATGAGTGATTGAGAGAGGTCATGGGTGGATATGACTCTGATCAGAAGGAAGTGGCAAGAGAGGAAAGAAGGATACTGGAGACTTGATCTCTGATGAAAGTTGAACGAAGGAGACAAGAGATTCGAGTTCTGATGAAGAAAGTGATGAAGATTTGGAGATTAAAGGTGTTGTATGTTCAAGAGGATTTTATCCTACAATGACTGGCAAAGAAGAAATAGGAGATATAGACCGAGGCGTATCAGGCCTGGAGGAAGAGACGACTTTGGGAGAGGTAAGGGAGCTAGAGGAACAGCTCGAGACGCTGAAGATATAGAAGAGACAAGGAGAAAACCTGCGGAGAACATTTTTAATCCCAAGAATTGAAGAAGAACACATTGAGGTCAAGAAGAGCCCACTAGTAAGAAGATGATGGAAGATGATATTTCGAGGACAGAACTTGGAACTAAGGTTGAAGAATACTGATATGTCAACGATGAGAAGAACCGGACGAAGAAAACTCAAGCAAATACAACTTATAACTGGTGGTGGAGAAGAAGAAAATAAGTGTTGGTTATGAAGAATCAGAGTGAATCAAATCAACAATCACTGTTACAGCTTCAACTGAACAATATCAAAGGCAATTGTACCAGCCAAGGGGGGACCAGATGTTCCATATCGATCGTCAGTTTCTGGACAGACACAGAATTGGAGAAGAAGAAACAGAGGAAGATCAACGAGCAAGTGAAGATCACCGGTGCTTCAGGTGAACACTAAATATTCTAGAGTGCCGAGAATATCCGGAAGGGGTGCATTGCTGAGAGCCTTGATTAGAGAAGAAGAGAAAATAGCTAACAGTTGAAACAACCGACAATTAGAAGTGATAGTGAATAGGGGAAAACTTTGTGTTCAGCCTAAAGAGGTTAAACATCTCATTAATTGATAACTAATTAGGATAGGGATTTGAGGTAGTACTTACTCTTAAAGTACTAATATTAGAAGATACTGTTATTGTAGTGTTGGGAAGAGAATTGAATTGTACAATAAGATGTCCACTAGACGACTGTCAGACAGTCTGTCTGAAAAGTTAATAGGGGTGACTGTTTATTCTGGGTTACATTCTTACACTAAGAGATTTGAGGTTAGGCTAAAAGGTGTTTAGTCGGTTTTGCCAAGTCTGTGTGTAATGAGTCAGAAGCAGGTGGGGAACTTTCCCAATCACATATTCTGAAATTTGGTGGTAAGAGATGTTGTCAATAAGTCAGGGGAAAAGGTTTTAAATGTTATGAGAGAAAAGATTAGATTAAAATAAGTTAGGGGTAGGTTAGGTTGAAGGGACTCTGAGACAGTAAGCTAAGTTTCAAAGTTAGTAGTAAGACAGAGAGAGAACAGTGAGGAAGGACATTTTAAAGTTTAGTGGGACGAGATGGTAGGAGTTTAAATCGGTTAGGAGCAGATGCATTGAGAAAGTATGTGTTGCTGAATGATTTGAGGGTGATTGAGTATCTATATTTACAGTTTCCAGTAGGGAGATCAAGGTCATTATAGGTGTATTTTGTTATAATCAGGAGGTTTAAAGTTTAGAGGTAGAACTGAAAGGGGGAAAAAGTGACACTAGGGGTGATAGATGGAAGTACAAGGAAGGAGTTCAAAGTCTTATGGGAAAACTAGGAGTAAATAAGGACATTAACACTTCAGTTTATTAGAACAACAGGGAGAAGCAATTTAACTCTTTCAACATTGATAGGTATTAAAGTCATAAACATATTGCATTTGATTATAAGGGAACCAGTACAGCACCAATTTTAGGGGGAAAAATACTTATTAGGGTTTAAGATGGGGACGTTTCTCTCATATGGAGAGATAAATATGGAGAATAAGTATTGTTATCAGGACCAGGAGTAGAAGGAGGTATAGTTTGGAATAGGGTTAGGAGTGACTGTTCACTTATGTTGCGTAATATTATAGAGAAAGGTTAGGGAGAATATATGTGTACTTATTTAGGGCAAGCATTAGAATTTGTTTCGGTTAGGAATTATTGGTTAAAGGGCAATGTAATTCATAAAGTAACGCTTATAATGGAAGATTTGAAGTCTGTGGAAGTTTTCACAGTCATTGAGGGAGTTCAGGAGGAGTAGAACTGAATGGACAGTAGTCACTCCAACAGTAGATAATACACAGAGGATAATGGGAAATTTTGCACTAGAAGTAATTAGGGTTGATACAGCAGCTAAATCAACTACTTTAAGGGTAACTTTGGAAGGGATTAATGATACTATGGCAATAGCAAATATAGGAGTATGATACTGACAACAATTGTTCTGAAATTAAAGAGGTAGCAAGAGGGACTCAGGAGGTTATGGTACGAATGGGGTTAAAATAGAGCAGATAGAAACAATATAGATTAATCTGAAATGGAGAATAGAGATTCATCATGGAAGCTGCAGTATGGGGTCTTTTGATTTTGATGACAGAGGGGGGGGGCATCTGATCAGTGCTGCTCGTTCCTCTGTTGTGAAAATTAGAGATAGATTAACTCATTCTGTAGGGTCAGTGAGGAATCTTGAGGGTTGATGTCTGTTGGGGATGCCAGCCCAAGACGTGTTAGACGGTCGCGCGGCCTCTGACGGGTGTGGGTAAATGTTATGCTTTGTCATGACTGTGGTGTCGGCAACAGTCATTGACCGATAAAATAATGTAGTTGTCAGACCAGTAGGGTTTAAGTGTTCTTGGGTGAAAAGATTACCCTATGAGCATTGGTTAGAGGGAAAGTAAAATCAGGTAATTGCAAACCCTGAAGTATTCAGGTGAAATATTGAGGGCTAAAAGTTGTGTTTGTTCTAATAAAACATATGAGGTAAGGGGTATGTTTATGGAAAGATCAGATTGGGATGTTAGATGATAACTTTGGATAAGCATGACCTTAAGGGTAGTAATGACAAATAATAGGTTACTTTTTATATATCAGGTAGCAAGAAGAGCAGGACTTTGATGGTTAAAAGATTAGCTTTTGACTGACAATGTGACTATGGGAATTTTAGAGGATAAGGGGAAATTATGATAGAGTATATTCTTACCCTATGGGGGATAGGATGTTGTTACAGGTCAACGTTGAAGATTCCATATGAGGTTTTACCATTATAAGAGGGATAGCATTGGACACAGCTAAATCTAGGGTTAAAAGGGTGACATTACATTTACATTTCAGTCATTTAGCAGACACATGGCGACATGTCATAGTCTTCAAGCCTATCATTGAAGAATAAGTTTAAGGGAGAAGGGGGGACTTCATTCATGGTATGGTGTAACATTTGGGAAGATAATATTGATAAATATTAGTGTATTCCTGTGAGTCCAGATAGTTTAGATAATATAAGGGAAGCATTTGAAAGGATTTGGTTGCAAGATTAATTAGGCCAGTAGGGGCAGTGATGGGTCAGATTCTAGTAGTTTAAGCTTTGATAAGACTGTGTGATGTTTGTACTGACTTTTGAGAAAGTTATGAGATTGAGATAGGTTGGAGAAGTGGTGCCTGGAGACAACACTCAGATGCCGGTGTTGACTGTTCCGGATCTGGACGAAGACGGACGAGGGGGTCTAGATGGACTACTGAATGGATAAATATCATTTTGGATTATTTTATGATTTTTCAAATTGGTTTTTCAATATTAGTATGATTTTTAGTGTGATTTATGAATCAAAGGGGGGAATGGATAATGTGATTCATGCATCATTTATGTATCATTTTTTTAAATTCTTAGGTGAAATGGAGGTTTAATTTGAAAGTGGTTGTTTTGCAAAGGATACTGTTTGGTCGTTTATTTTCTTGTCATTCCAGAAGCATGTGGGAGAAGCATGTGGAGATTGGAATACTCAAACAAAGACAATATGATTGGAGGAGAGGAAACAAGGATGGTGTGGCTGATTCCATCATCAACAAGTCCATTGGAAGAGGACACTACAGGAAGAGGAAGTGTAGTGGACTACATTCCAGTGTCTGCAATGAAATATAGACATATTTGATGTGTAATACATAATTGTGTCATATTCTTAGGTATTGATTTTAGTAGAATTATGTTTGATGTTATTGAATGCAAATGAGGATCGTAGATGCTTTTGTTTATTTCGATGGGGTTAGGGACAGAATGTTTAAGCAGGGAGAGATTCCCTTTCAGGTCCTATGGGTTGACCAGCCTGAGAGTGGATATTTATGGATAGGATTTTGTTTACATGGGTATTTAATTACATCATAGTTTCAAATGCATTTACATGAGTTATGAGGTTATCTGGAGTACCGACGGTGGTTGCCTGGGGCAGAGGGACGGTGAGAGAATTTTACTGTCTTGATTGATATGGATGGATGGCTGCTGGACAGTTTTTCGCTCTCACACTCCATAGAGATTTATTCATAATTCATAGTAATGTGTTCATACTTCATAAACAGTTGTTCATATGTCATAGTAATGTATTTATACTCCATAGAGATTTCTTCATGGGTCATAGTAATGTATTCACACTTCATAAACAGGTATTTCATAGAAAGGTATTTACACTCTAGAGGAGAATGTTTTTGGGTTTAAGGTTAAGAATATTCAATGAGATAAATGGTTAATAGTCATAATCTTATTCTGTTTGTTTTCGAGACGTTTATTTCGTCTCGAAAGGGGGGAATATCGTATCTGAAGATTATGCCTTTGTTAAATGTTTTTCATGACGAAATGGAATGTTGGTTGTTCAGGCCAAAGGGGGGATGTTTTATGATGTTATTTGAAATGTGCCGCTTGGAGGGTGACGCCCGAGGGGAGACTGGTGATTGGCCAGAAGAGGGAGTAGCCCCTCCCTTTGCATTGTTTATAAATAGGAGTTAAACGATGAGACGACAGAACGGCCATAACAATCTGGGAGGCGTTCTCCAGGCAACGCGTGTCTGTGAATTTATGCTGTAACCTCGTGGTATGAATAAAAACTTCTGACACGATGCAGCATAACGGACTTTTTGTTCATCAGCAATATTACCACCATTCATCATATACGACAAGAGCACTGTACAAGCTACCGTTACAAAAGGGTACTGGTGATATGCAATGGAGGGTTTTGCATGGCATCATTGCAGTTAATGCTTTTGTATCTGTTATTAACTCAGATGTTGGAGATGGATGTCTTTTTTGTAATATAAGAGAAACCATTTTTCACTGTTTTATGGAGTATGAGAGGATAAAGCCTCTCTTTGAAATACTGGAGTCTTTGTTTACAGCTGTAGGGGAGATTTTCAATAACACTGTTTTTATTTTGGGGTTTCAATATAGTAAGCAACAGAAAAGAAAATGTAAACTGTTACATTTTATATTGGGACAAGCTAAGATGTCAATTTTTCTGAGTAGGAAACATAAGATAGACACGGGATATGGGCAGGATGTAAGATGTGTTTTGTGGAGGAGGGGAAACTATTTTTTGTTGATGAAATGAGTTGAATATATATGCTTTTTTTGTATTTGTATTTAATTAATTTTTTTGTTTGAATTTATATTTAGGAATGACATTTGTTGTTTCATTTCTGAAAAGGCAGTGTGCCATTATTTGTGTTAACACTTGAGTATAAAATAAAGGTTTTATAAAAACTCCATCTCTCTCTCCATCCCTCTCTCCATCCCTCTTTACATCTCTCTCTCCATCTCTCTCTCCATCTCTCTCTCCATCCCTCTCTCCATCTCTCTCTCCATCCCTCTCTCATCCCTCTTTCCATCTCTCTCTCCATCTCTCTCTCAGTCCCTCTCTCCATCTCTCGCTCCATCTCTCTCTCCATCCCTCTCTCCAACCCTCTCTCCATCTCTCTCTCCATCTCTCTCTCCATCTCTCTCTCCAACCCTCTCTCCATCTCTCTCTCCATCTCTCTCTCCATCTCTCTCTCCAACCCTCTCTCCATCTCTCTCTCATCCCTCTCTCTATCCCTCTCTCCATCTCTCTCCACTCTATTTTTCATCTTGTCTTCTCTTCGTCTCCAGTCATTCTCTCTCTCTCTCTCTCTCTCTCTCTCTCTCTCTCTCTCTCTCTCTCTCTCTCTCTCTCTCTCTCTCTCTCTCTCTCTCTCTCTCTCTCTCTCTCTCTCTCTTTCAATGTATCTCTCTGTCTAACACTAATACATTTTGGTTAACCTCCCACTGGGCAAAAGCTAGTTGAATCAACGTCGTTTCCACGTCATTTTACCCCCCAAAAATCCATGTGATGACGTTGAATCAACGAGGAAAACTAATTGGATTTGCAAAAAGTCATCAGCATAAGGGCATTTAGTCTTTTTAAGCAATTTTTGTTTGTTGATTTCACATTGAATTCACGCTAGTTAACAGCTCAACCAAATGTCAATCAAAACTAGACGTTGAACTGATGTCTGTGCCCAGTGGGCTCTTTCCAATGTTCTTTCAATCTCTCAACCTACCTCTCTCTCTAACTCTTTTACTTTCCTGTTAATCAGTTTGACTTCCTCACTCTCTTTCAAATAATATTTCCTATTCAATCTTTTTTAATCTCTCAATCTCTAGTTCTAACGTTTTTATATTTTAGTTTGTCTGTTTCACTTTCTAGTTCATTTCTTGTCTCTCCAATTTTGCTTTTCTCTCCTATCCCCTTTCTCCATTCGTCTCCAATCTGTTGACTGTCGTTCCAGGCCAGTCTTGGTCTCTGACCTTCCTTGACTTTCTGCCACAGCCTCAATCTCTCTATCTCTTGCTGAATTAAAAGGTTAAATGAGTGATAATCTATGACCAAGACATACATTTAAAGGATTTACAGAGACTGTTACATATAAATACAACCTAGAGCTAGGTAATTGAATCAAACACTGGACAACATCAATAACAGGGTCATTTGGACCAATTCATCTGGTCAATTCATTCATTTAAACCCTCTGGTGTAATGGTTTTTAAAACTCTTATCCAATTGTGTTCTGCTGCCCCTCGCTGTCCCCTGGTCCACCCAGGACCCGCCTGCAGACCCGATACACTGAGATTGGTAATGGGGTGATCTTGAAAGTGATTAACCAGTACTGTCTGTAATTGTGCTCAATTGGTAGAGCATGGCGCTTGTAACGCCAGGGTAGTGGGTTCGATCCCCGGGACCACCCAAACGTAAAAATGTATGCACACATGACTGTAAGTCGCTTTGGATAAATGGAATATTATTATTATTATTTTGATGTTGTACAGATGTTGTTTCAACCGGGTTTTTATTGTATCTTTTGTTTGACTGATATAATGTTTATTGCATAGTGTACAAGTGATAATATAGATAACATTGGAGGTGCTGAGGGAAAGGTTGTCTGTGATCGGGGCAGAGGTGTTGCTGTGGGGATTGGAAATTAATTTTCTCTGTCTGTAGTGGGTGGTATGGGGTTTGGGGGGTTGTGGTGGTATGTTACTGAACTTTGCCCGGGTGAGTAAATCTTTTACATTTTTGTTTTTCCTGAATGCTGAAATTATTCTGTAAGGTTGAAAGGGTGGGTAAACCTGTTGTGCTATGGAGAAGTTGTGTTTTATTGCTTGATGTAGGGGTCTGACTCTACGTGAAAATGTTGATACCAAGGGGATGAGTATTTTGTGCTGATGCGATGATGAGGAGAAAGATGAAGGGGCCGGCTGTTGTTTAGAAGGGTGTCAGTGTCCCCATCTGTGGGAGGGTTGGGGTTAGGGTCGGGGGTGGGAGCAGGATACCAACCCTGGTTTGGGTAAGGGTTAGCGTTAGGGGTGGGAGCAGGATACGAGCTGTGGTTAGGGTAAGGGTTAAAGTTAGGGTTGGGGGTGGGAGTGGGAGCGGGAGCGGGATGCAAACCCTGGTTAGGGTAAGAGACAGGGTTGGGGGTGGGAGAGAGATGCGAACCCTGGTTAGGGTAAGGGTTAGGGTTAGGGTTGGGGGTGGGAGTGGGAGTGGGAGCGGGATGCGAACCCTGGTTAGGGTAAGAGACAGGGTTGGGGGTGGGAGAGGGATGCGAACCCTGGTTAGGGTAAGGGTTAGGGTTAGGGTTGGGGATGGGAGAGGGATGCGAACCCTGGTTAGGGTAAGAGACAGGGTTGGGGGTGGGAGAGGGATGCGAACCCTGGTTAGGGTAAGGGTTGGGGTTGGGAATGGGAGCGGGATGCAGGATGCGAACCCTGGTTGGGGTAAGGGACAGGGTTAGGGTTGGGGGTGTGAATGGGAGCGGGATGCGATCCCTGGTTGGGGTAAGGGACAGGGTTAGGGTTGGGGTTGGGAATGGGAGCGGGATGCAAACCCTGGTTGGGGTAAGGGTTGGGGTTGGGAATGGGAGTGGGATGCGAACACTGGTTGAGGTAAGGGACAGGGTTGGGGTTGGGAATGGGACCGGGAAGTCTCTATTGCCTCCCTCAGACTCTGCTCTCTGCCTCCCTCAGTCTCTGTCTCTCTGCCTCCCTCAGTCTCTGCTCTCTGCCTCCCTTAGTCTCTGCTCTCTGCTTCCCTCAGTCTCTGTTTCTCTGCCTCCCTCAGTCTCTGCTCTCTGACTCCCTCAGTCTCTGTCTCTCTGCCTCCCTCAGTCTCTGTCTCTCTGCCTCCCTCAGTCTCTGCTCTCTGCTTCCCTCAGTCTCTACTCTCTGCCTCTCTCAGTCTCTGCTCTCTGCCTTCCTAGTCTCTGGCTCTCTGCCTTCCTCAGTCTCTGGCTCTCTGCCTCAATCTAATCTCTGCCTTCTTCAGTCTCTGCTCTCTATCTCCCTTAATCTCTGCTCTCTGCCTCCCTCAGTCTCTGTCTCTCTGCTCCTCTCAGTCTCAGTCTCTCTGACTCCCTCAGTCTCTGTCTCTCTGCCTCCCTCAGTCACTGTCTCTCTGCCTCCCTAAGTCTCTGTCTCTGCCTCCCTCATTCTCTGCTTTCTGCCTCCCTCACTCTACGTATCTCTGCCTCCCTCAGTGTGTCTCCCTCAGTATATGATCTCTGCCTCCCTCAGTCTCTGTCTCTCTGCCCCCCTCAGTCACTGTCTCTCTGCCTCCCTCAGTCTCTGTCTCTCTGCCTCCCTTAGTCTCTGTCTCTGCTTCCCTCAGTCACTGTCTCTCTGCCTCCCTAAGTCTCTGTCTCTCTGCCTCCCTCAGTCTCTGTCTCTCTGCCTCCCTCAGTCTCTGGCTCTCTGCCTCCCTCAGTCTCTGGCTCTCTGCCTCCCTCAGTCTCTGTCTCTCTGCCTACCTCTGCTGTCTGCCTCACTCAGTCTCTGTTCTCTGCCTCCCACAGTCTCTGTCTCTCTGCCTCCCTCAGTCTCATTATCTCTGCCTCCCTCAGTCTCTGCTCTCTGCTTCCCTCGGTCTCTGACTCTCTGCCTCCCTCAGTGTCTGCTCTCTGCCTCCCTCAGTCTCTGCTCTCTGCCTCCCACAGTCTCTGTCTCTCTGCCTCCCTCAGTCTCATTATCTCTGCCTCCCTCAGTCTCTGCTCTCTGCTTCCCTCGGTCTCTGACTCTCTGCCTCCCTCAGTGTCTTCTCTCTGCCTCCCTCAGTCTCTGCTCTCTGGCTTCCTAGTCTCTGGCTCTCTGCCTTCCTCAGTCTTTGGCTCTCTGCCTCAATCTAATCTCTGCCTTCTTCAGTCTCTGCTCTCTATCTCCCTTAATCTCTGCTCTCTGCCTCCCTCAGTGTCTGTCTCTCTGCCTCCCTAAGTCTCTGCCTCTCTGCTCCTCTCAGTCTCTGTCTCTCAGCCTCCCTCAGTCACTGTCTCTCTGCCTCCCTAAGTCTCTGTCTCTCAGCCTCCCTCATTCTCTGCTTTCTAGCTCCCTCACTCTATGTCTCTCTGCCTCCCTCAGTGTGTCTCCTTCAGTATATGATCTCTGCCTCCCTCAGTCTCTGTCTCTCTGCCTCCCTCAGTCTCTGCTCTCTGCCTCCTTCAGTCTCTTCTCTCTGCTTCCCTCAGTATCTTTCTCTCTGCCTCCCTCAGACTATGCTCTCTGCCTACCTCAGCCTCTGCTCTCTGCCTCCCTCAGTCTCTGCTCTCTGCCTTCCTCAGTCTCTGTCTCTCTGCATCCCTCAGTCTCTGCTCTCTGCCTCCCTCAGTCTCTGCTCTCTGCTTCACTCAGTCTCTGACTTTCTGCCTCCCTCAGTCTCTGTCTCTCTGCCTCCCTCAGTCTCTGTCTCTCTGCCTCCCTCAGTCTCTGGCTCTCTGCCTTTTTCAGTCTCCCTCTGCTCTCTGCCTCCCTTAGTCTCTTCTCTCTGCCTCCCTCAGTATCTGTCTCTCTGTCTCCCTCAGTCTCACTATCTCTGCCTACCTAAGTCTCTGTCTCTCTGCCTCCCTCAATCTCTGTCTCTCTGCCTCCCTCTGTCTCTGTGTCTCTGCTTCCCTCAGTCTCTGTCTGTCTGCCTCCCTCAGTCTCTGCTCTCTGCCTCCCTCAGTCTCTGATCTCTGCTTCCCTCAGTCTCTGTCTCTCTGCTTCCCTCAGTCTCTGCTCTCTGCCTCCCTCAGTCTCTGCTCTCTGCTTCACTCAGTCTCTGACTCTCTGCCTTCCTCAGTCTCTGCTTCCCTCAGTCTCTCTGCTTCCCTCAGTCTCTGTCTCTCTGCCTCTCTCAGTCTCTGCTCTCTGCCTCCCTCAGTCTCTGTCTCTCTGCCTCCCTCAGTCTCTTGCGCTCTGCCTTTTTCAGTCTCTGTCTCTCTGCCTCCCTCAGTCACTTCTCTCTACCTCCCTAAGTCTCTGTCTCTCTGCCTCCCTCAATCTCAGTCTCTCTGCCAACCTCAGTCACTCTCTATTGCCTCCCTCAGACTGCTCTCTGCCTCCCTCAGCATCTGGCTCTTTGCCTCCCACAGCCTCTGTCTCTGCCTCCCTCAGTCTCTGCTCTCTGCTTCCCTCAGTCTCTGTCTCTCTGTCTCACTCAGACTCGGCTCTCTGCCTCCCTCTGTCTTTGTCTCTGTGCCTCCCTCAGTCTCTGTCTCTATTGCCTCCCTCAGACTCTGCTCTCTGCCTCCCTCAGTCTCTGTCTCTCTGCCTCCCTCAGTCTCTGCTCTCTGCCTCCCTTAGTCTCTGCTCTCTGCTTCCCTCAGTCTCTGTTTCTCTGCCTCCCTCAGTTTCTGCTCTCTGACTCCCTCAGTCTCTGTCTCTCTGCCTCCCTCAGTCTCTGTCTCTCTGCCTCCCTCAGTCTCTGCTCTCTGCTTCCCTCAGTCTCTACTCTCTGCCTCTCTCAGTCTCTGCTCTCTGGCTTCCTAGTCTCTGGCTCTCTGCCTTCCTCAGTCTCTGGCTCTCTGCCTCAATCTAATCTCTGCCTTCTTCAGTCTCTGCTCTCTATCTCCCTTAATCTTTGCTCTCTGCCTCCCTCAGTCTCTGCTCTCTGCCTCCTTCAGTCTTTGTCTCTCTGCCTCCCTCAGTCTCTGTCTCTCTGCTCCTCTCAGTCTCAGTCTCTCTGACTCCCGCAGTCTCTGTCTCTCTGCCTCCCTCAGTCACTGTCTCTCTGCCTCCCTAAGTCTCTGTCTCTGCCTCCCTCATTCTCTGCTTTCTGCCTCCCTCACTCTATGTCTCTCTGCCTCCCTCAGTGTGTCTCCCTCAGTATATGATCTCTGCCTCCCTCAGTCTCTGTCTCTCTGCCTCTCCCAGTCTCTGCTCTCTGGCTTCCTAGTCTTTGTCTCTCTGCCTCCCTCAGTCTCTGTCTCTCTGCTCCTCTCAGTCTCAGTCTCTCTGACTCCCTCAGTCTCTGTCTCTCTGCCTCCCTCAGTCACTGTCTCTCTGACTCCCTCAGTCTCTGTCTCTCTGCCTCCCTCAGTCACTGTCTCTCTGCCTCCCTCAGTCTCTGTCTCTCTGCTCCTCTCAGTCTCAGTCTCTCTGACTCCCTCAGTCTCTGTCTCTCTGCCTCCCTCAGTCTCTGGCTCTCTGCCTCCCTCAGTCTCTGTCTCTCTGCCTACCTCTGCTGTCTGCCTCACTCAGTCTCTGTTCTCTGCCTCCCACAGTCTCTGTCTCTCTGCCTCCCTCAGTCTCATTAGCTCTGCCTCCCTCAGTCTCTGCTCTCTGCTTCCCTCGGTCTCTGACTCTCTGCCTCCCTCAGTGTCTGCTCTCTGCCTCCCTCAGTCTCTGCTCTCTGCCTCCCACAGTCTCTGTCTCTCTGCCTCCCTCAGTCTCATTATCTCTGCCTCCCTCCGTCTCTGCTCTCTGCTTCCCTCGGTCTCTGACTCTCTGCCTCCCTCAGTGTCTTCTCTCTGCCTCCCTCAGTCTCTGCTCTCTGCTTCCCTCAGTCTCTACTCTCTGCCTCTCTCAGTCTCTGCTCTCTGGCTTCCTAGTCTCTGGCTCTCTGCCTTCCTCAGTCTTTGGCTCTCTGCCTCAATCTAATCTCTGCCTTCTTCAGTCTCTGCTCTCTATCTCCCTTAATCTCTGCTCTCTGCCTCCCTCAGTCTCTGTCTCTCTGCTCCTCTCAGTCTCTGTCTCTCTGACTCCATCCGTCTCTGTCTCTCTGCCTCCCTAAGTCTCTGTCTCTCAGCCTCCCTCATTCTCTGCTTTCTGCCTCCCTCACTCTATGTCTCTCTGCCTCCCTCAGTGTGTCTCCCTCAGTATATGATCTCTGCCTCCCTCAGTCTCTGTCTCTCTGCCTCCCTCAGTCTCTGCTCTCTGCCTCCTTCAGTCTCTTCTCTCTGCTTCCCTCAGTCTCTTTCTCTCTGCCTCCCTCAGACTATGCTCTCTGCCTCCCTCAGCCTCTGCTCCCTGCCTCCCTCAGTCTCTGCTCTCTGCCTCCCTCAGTCTCTGCTCTCTGCTTCACTCAGTCTCTGACTTTCTGCATCCCTCAGTCTCTGCTCTCTGCTTACCTCAGTCTCTGTCTCTCTGCTTCCCCCAGTCTCTGTCTCTCTGCCTCCCTCAGTCTCTGTCTCTCTGCCTCCCTCAGTCTCTGGCTCTCTGCCCTTTTCAGTCTCTCTCTGCCTCCCTCTGCTCTCTGCCTCCCTTAGTCTCTTCTCTCTGCCTCCCTCAGTATCTGTCTCTCTGTCTCCCTCAGTCTCACTATCTCTACCTACCTAAGTCTCTGTCTCTCTGCCTCCCTCAATCTCTGTCTCTCTGCCTCCCTCAGTCTCTGTCTCTACGCCTCCCTCAATCTCTGTCCCTCAGCCTCCCTCTGTCTCTGTCTCTGTGTCTCTGCTTCCCTCAGTCTCTGTCTGTCTGCCTCCCTCAGTCTCTGCTCTCTGCCTCCCTCAGTCTCTGATCTCTGCTTCCCTCAGTCTCTGTCTCTCTGCTTCCCTCAGTCTCTGCTCTCTGCCTCCCTCAGTCTCTGCTCTCTGCTTCACTCAGTCTCTGACTTTCTGCCTTCCTCAGTCTCTGCTTCCCTCAGTCTCTGTCTCTCTGCTTCCCTCAGTCTCTGTCTCTCTGCCTCCCTCAGTCTCTGCTCTCTGCCTCCCTCAGTATCTGTCTCTCTGCCTCCCTCAGTTTCTGTCTCTCTGCCTCCCTCAGTCTCTGTCTCTCTGCCTCCCTCAGTCTCTGTCTCTCTGCCTCCCTCAGTCTCTGTCTCTCTGCCTCCCTCAGTCTCTGTCTCTCTGCCTCCCTCAGTCTCTTGCGCTCTGCCTTTTTCAGTCTCTGTCTCTCTGCCTCCCTCAGTCACTTCTCTCTACCTTCCTCAGTCTCTGTCTTTCTGCCTCTCTCAGTCTCACTATCTCTGCCTCCCTAAGTCTCTGTCTCTCTGCCTCCCTCAATCTCAGTCTCTCTGCCTACCTCAGTCACTCTCTATTGCCTCCCTCAGACTGCTCTCTGCCTCCCTCAGCATCTGTCTCTCTGCCTCCCACAGCCTCTGTCTCTGCCTCCCTCAGTCTCTGCTCTCTGCTTCCCTCAGTCTCTGTCTCTCTGCTTCCCTCAGTCTCTGCTCTCTGCCTCCCTCAGTCTCTGCTCTCTGCTTCACTCAGTCTCTGACTTTCTGCCTTCCTCAGTCTCTGCTTCCCTCAGTCTCTGTCTCTCTGCTTCCCTCAGTCTCTGTCTCTCTGCCTCCCTCAGTCTCTGCTCTCTGCCTCCCTCAGTATCTGTCTCTCTGCCTCCCTCAGTCTCTGTCTCTCTGCCTCCCTCAGTCTCTGTCTCTCTGCCTCCCTCAGTCTCTGTCTCTCTGCCTCCCTCAGTCTCTGTCTCTCTGCCTCCCTCAGTCTCTGTCTCTCTGCCTCCCTCAGTCTCTTGCGCTCTGCCTTTTTCAGTCTCTGTCTCTCTGCCTCCCTCAGTCACTTCTCTCTACCTTCCTCAGTCTCTGTCTTTCTGCCTCTCTCAGTCTCACTATCTCTGCCTCCCTAAGTCTCTGTCTCTCTGCCTCCCTCAATCTCAGTCTCTCTGCCTACCTCAGTCACTCTCTATTGCCTCCCTCAGACTGCTCTCTGCCTCCCTCAGCATCTGGCTCTCTGCCTCCCATAGCCTCTGTCTCTGCCTCCCTCAGTCTCTGCTCTCTGCTTCCCTCAGTCTCTTTCTCTCTGTCTCACTCAGACTCGGCTCTCTGCCTCCCTCTGTCTTTGTCTCTGTGCCTCCCTCAGTCTCTGTCTCTCTGCCTCCCTCAGTCTCTGTCTCTCTGCCTACCTCTGCTGTCTGCCTCCCTCAGTCTCTGTTCTCTTCCTCCCACAGTCTCTGTCTCCCTCAGTCTCATTATCTCTGCCTCCCTCAGTCTCTGTCTCTCTGCCTCCCTCCGTCTCTGCTCTCTGGCTCCCTCAGTCTCTGCTCTCTGCTTCCCTCGGTCTCTGACTCTCTGCCTCCCTCAGTGTCTGCTCTCTGCCTCCCTCAGTCTCTGCTTTCTGCTTCCCTCAGTCTGTCTCTCTGCCTCCCTAAGTCTCTGTCTCTCTAACTCCCTCAGTTTCTGTCTCTCTGCCTCCCTCAGTCTCTGCTCTCTGCCTCCCTTAGTCTCTGTCTTTCTGCCTCCCTCCATCTCTGCTCTCTGGCTCCCTCAGTCTCTGCTCTCTGCTTCCCTCGGTCTCTGACTCTCTGCCTCCCTCAGTATCTGCTCTCTGCCTCCCTCAGTCTCTGCTCTCTGCTTCCCTCAGTCTGTCTCTCTGCCTCCCTCAGTCTCTACTCTCTTCCTCCCTCAGTCTCTGGCTCTCTGCCTTCCTCAGTCTCTGGCTCTCTGCTTCCCTCAGTATCTGTCTCTCTGCTTCCCTCAGTCTCTGTCTCTCTGCCTCCCTCACCTCTGACTCTCTGCCTCCCTCCGTCTCTGCTCTCTGCTTCCCTCAGTATCTGTCTCTCTGCTTCCCTCAGTCTCTGTCTCTCTGCCTCCCTCAGTCTCTGTCTCTCTGCCTCCCTCCGTCTCTGCTCTCTGGCTCCCTCAGTCTCTGCTCTCTGCTTCCCTCGGTCTCTGACTCTCTGCCTCCCTCAGTGTCTGCTCTATGCCTCCCTCAGTCTCTGCTCTCTGCCTCCCTCAGTCTCTACTCTCTGCCTCTCTCAGTCTCTGCTCTCTGGCATCCTAGTCTCTGGCTCTCTGCCTTCCTCAGTCTCTGCTCTCTGGCATCCTAGTCTCTTTCTCTCTGCCTCCCTCTGTCTCTACTCTCTGACTCCCTCAGTCTCTGGCTCTCTGCCTTCCTCAGTCTCTGTCTCTCTGCCTCCCTCAGTCTTTGCTCTCTGGCTTCCTAGTCTCTGGCTCTCTGCCTTCCTCAGTCTCTGGCTCTCTGCCTCAATCTAATCTTTGCCTTCTTCAGTCTCTGCTCTCTATCTCCCTTAATCTTTGTCTCTCTGCCTCCCTCAGTCTCTGTCTCTCTGCTCCTCTCAGTCTCTGTCTCTCTGCCTCCCTCAGTCTCTGTCTCTCTGCTCCTCTCATTCTCTGCTTTCTGCCTCCCTCACTCTATGTCTCTCTGCCTCCCTCAGTGTGTCTCCCTCAGTATATGATCTCTGCCTCCCTCAGTCTCTGTCTCTCTGCCTCCCTCAGTCTCTGTCTCTCTAACTCCCTCAGTTTCTGTCTCTCTGCCTCCCTCAGTCTCTGTCTCTCTGCCTCCCTCAGTCTCTGCTCTCTGCCTCCCTCAGTCTCTGTCTCTCTGCCTCCCTCAGTGTCTGGCTCTCTGCCTTTTTCAGTCTCTGTCTCTCTGCCTCCCTCTGCTCTCTGCCTCCCTATGTCTCTGCTCTCTGCCTCCCTTAGTCTCTGCTCTCTGCTTTCCTCAGTCTCTGTTTGTCTGCCTCCCTCAGTCTCTGCTCTCTGCTTCCCTCAGTATCTGTCTCTCTGCTTCCCTCAGTCTCTGTCTATCTGCCTCCCTCAGTCTCTGTCTCTCTGCCTCCCTCAGTGTCTGGCTCTCTGCCTTTTTCAGTTTCTGTCTCTCTGCCTCCCTCAGTCTCTGTCTCTCTGCCTCCCTCAGTCACTGTCTCTCTGCCTCCCTAAGTCTCTGTCTCTCAGCCTCCTTCATTCTCTGTCTCTCTGCCTCCCTCAGTCTCATTATCTCTTCCTCCATCAGTCTCTGTCTGTCTGCCTCTCTCAGTCTCTGCCTCCCTCAGTTTCTGTCTCTCTGCATTCCTCTGCTCTCTGCTTCCCTCAGTCTCTGTCTCTCTGCCTCCCTCAGTCTCTGTCTCTCTGCCTTCTATTATTCATTAAAATGTTATTCTCGCCTCTTCCTCCTCTCTTCTTTTTTAAAGGGTTCTGTGATTGGCTGTCTCAGACTGTAATTGTTCTATTATATCTTCCTTCTCCATTCCTCCATTCCTCTTCTTCTCCCCCTCCTCCCAGAGGCACGCTGAAGACAGTCATTCTCCTTCTTCTGGTTTCAGATGGTCCGATCCTTCCCCATCAGCTCAAGCATGTGGGCTTGACAGAGTGACAGTTGCACTAAGCTCATCAGTCAATTCTAAGAATCAATGGGTATACATCATTAATTTTAAAGTCCCAAAATAGATGTAGCAATTGCAGATTGCCCCTTTAAAGACTGGGATTGACACTCAAATATATTAACCTTTTTCAATCCAATCTAAAGAGTAGTGTCACACCATTCTGTTTGACATTGATGTATGTAAACATAATTATATGGAACTCAGTTTTTCTCCATAATTCCACTCAGATGTTGTTCACTCAATTCATGTTCTTTCTGTAAATGAAGAGATGCATTCATTCACCAACAATGTGTGTTTATGTGTGTATGTCACTAGATGGCGCTATTGTACACAACATTGACTCACACTTGGCCAGTGAATTCAGAAATAGCTTAGCCTACATACACTACAGTACTCATGCTCTAGTCTACCCCCCATCCTGCATCAGTACAACTAATATCATTTATCATCACAACTTCATAATCACAGTAAACCTGGATTGTGTTCACAAAGTGTCTCAGGGTTGGAGTACTGATCAAGGATTAAAGCCCCTGTCCATAAAAATGTATTTAGATTTGTGGTCCTCTGTAGCTCAGCTGGTAGAGCACGGCGCTTGTAACGCCAAGGTAGTGGGTTCGATCCCCGGGACCACCCATACACAAAAAAATGTATGCACGCATGACTGTAAGTCGCTTTGGATAAAAGCGTCTGCTAAATGGCATATTATTATTATTATTATTAGATTTAATAGACAAAACTGATCCTTGATCAGCACACTATGATACTTTTAAAAAAAAATATGAGCCTATAGGAAAGAGCCTTTCTGGCATATGCTAGACAGAACACAGCCAGCAAATTTCTTAATAAACTTTAAGAAAGTTGAAGCTCATTTACTGCATTTCTATACATTTAAAAAACTAATTGTCCTCATATGTAGCTACGGCCCTGCGTTCAATGAAATACAACCAACAACCTTAGCCTACAAATACAAATACAAATGTAGGCTTCATATTACGGTTCTCTGTAGCTCAATTGGTAGAGCATGGCGCTTGTAACGCCAGGGTAGTGGGTTCGATTAGCACATGACTGTAAGTCGCTTTGGATAAAAGCGTCTGCTAAACAGCATATTATTATTACCTCTTTCTGGGGGGATTATTTTTTTTAAATGGGGAAATCAGCTTACTTCCGGCATTTTGCCATGGTGCAGAGAGAAACATTTCCAGTTTTTTAATGTTATTCTCCATATTTTGTCATGAGGCTGAGAGAAGATTTAGCTGTTTTAAAGCAAATTTCCGTCACATGAATGATAGAGGCCTCTAGTGGCCAACAGTCCACATTATCATGGGCAGCGCCATTGAGGGCTTCCACCATTTTAATGTATTCAACTGGGTGGGACTTCCAACTTCATTGGCTGAACCCTCCTGGAGTCATGTCCCAACTGGGTCATCAGGAGGATTCAGCCAATCGTGAAGCTGAAAATTGAATACTTTAAAATGGAGATAGCCTCAATGGCTCACCTCATGCTGTCACAGACGCTATAATGGCACATATACAAAGATGAGTCCTCTATCCAGTGTTGCCATGTTCGCGGTTTTCCTTCACAATGGGGTTACTTTGAAAACGAAGTCACGCGTGAAAATGTATTGGTCATGGGGTGGCGGGTTTTTGGGCTACTTCTAAATTGCACCACGGCCACCATGCCATTTATCTTAATTGTTGTTGTTATTGTTGATATATATATATATATCACTGCGACCTGCTGCTGCTGACTATCAGGCAGTGAGCAGGCTGTGAGTGAGTGAGTGAGTGGAGAGGTGTGTGCATTGAGAGCGCTGGTTGAGAGAGTGCCGCGGCAGAGGCAGCTGAGTAGCGGAGACAGAGCAGCGCGCGTTCACGCCGTGACAACTTTTTACCAGTTGTAGGTAGGTTATTTAGATTGGTCATGATGGAGACACACTTTTTCCATAAAACATATTAACTCGCTAGAACTGATACCCTCACTAACTTCTGGACTACACCTGTTCCCCGAGCCACCTGAATCCATCTGATCCGTTTTCAATTGGTCACAGTTAGCTCGAGACCCGCCTATTCCAATGAATTATAACCTCTTATTGGTTTTTCCCTGTGACAGTCATTCCCCCTCACCAACTGTCTGTTGAGTGTGATGCAGTGGCGGGTCTAATCTCTCCACTGTAGTTCCCCATAATGGCGCGTCGCGAGCTGGAGCAGCGTTCGTCCAACTCCTCATCGAAGTGAATGGCAGCGGCGCATCGTCCATGCCCTGAACTCGGAAGGGACTGGGAGGGTAGTTTTGCGAAGCAACAAGCGTTTGGGTAGTAGGATACATCCATTGAAACGGAACAGGCTGTTTTTAAAATTCTTGGCAGACTGTTGCGCCAGGAAAAATCTCAGCAGCGATGTCTCTGCTGTGCGTCAGAGGTGGGTTCTTTTCCGTTTCACTAACCTTTTATTATACTGTAAATATCTGTCACATTAATGACGAAGGTAAGTCTATTTGATAAGCTCAAGTCAATGTTTGCGCTCAGGAAAGTTGTCTGTAGCTATTGGGTAGATGCGCATATCGAGTTGGCACGGCACATTCCAAACTTGACCTGTACTGATAGTAAGCTATTCTATAACACCCTTTCATCTCTGGCACGCACATTACATTTTGGCTTTATATTTAACTTTTGATTGACGATTAGGCGTATGACTTTTGATTCACCCGATCTTTTCTCTATAGTTAACGGTCAGTCAGTTAACCGATTGGCCACTGAAGTCATTCCACGTTTTATCCTCTCTTGCCATACGGTTCAATGATGTGCTCGTGCAGGTAGGTCTTCTTTGTACAGTCATGATAGTTCGAATGAGTTGAGTAAGCTACTCTGTTGTTTTTAACTACACAGTGCTTCTCTGTCTGTACCTGGAAGACACTACGTAATTCATTTAGATCTCAACGCCACTTTGTACAACAGGTCAACTAATCATCAAAACCTTAGATTGAGTGAATCGGGTGTGTTAGTGGTGGAATAGATTATATGAACTGCAATGGGGGCTGCTGAGGGGAGGACGGCTCATATAAGAATGGCTGGAATGGAGTCAATGGGATGGTATCAGACACATCAAAGAGGTGGTTTCCATGTGGTTGATACCACTCTGCTCCACAGACACATCAAAGAGGTGGTTTCCATGTGGTTGATACCACTCTGCTCCACAGACACATCAAAGAGGTGGTTTCCATGTGGTTGATAGCACTGCGCTCCAGCCATTATTGTGAGCCGTCCTCCCCTCAGCAGCCTCCACTTATGATCTATCTATGGGCTTGCCTGACCACTCAAACTGAATTCTCCCCCTGCTCTGTGTTCGCTACTTACATCCGTCTGAGACTGCCATCGTTGAAGTCGTTTGTGGTGATGTCCAAATGAGGGGGGTGTTGTACAAAACAAAGTCATCAGCGATTGGATCATCTCTAACCAATCAGAGTATCAAAGCCAAGGACACATTTTCAAACCAACGCTTTACCCACATGTGTTCTGGCCCTGGCCCAACCCAATCGGTTTCTGAGACTAATCCGAACGGTTAGAATGTTTTTCCGTTCTAGAAATCGTCGGGGAGGAACTCGGATCCAGACTCATTGTGGAGAAGAAACTAACATCTGTGGGCGTAGCGTTTGGCCGGAAGGACAGGTTTGAGAAAGGAGAGATTAAAGGGACTTTTCTGACCAGCATCCAATTGACAGCCCGACTAACCAAAACCTACAACTGATTCTAACCTCAATCCTAACCTTAACCAAACCCTTAACCCTTAAGAAACACTGTTTTAGGATCACTGTGGGGAATATGGCCATGACACATGTATTGTGCCTAACGTGATTTGGATGTGAGTTGAGGCTTCAGATCGGTTCCAGTCTAGTCCACTACTATAATCCATGACTACATCACAAAGGGCACACTATACCCTAGTGCACTACTTTTCATAGGGCCCATAGGGCTCTGGTCAAAAGTAGTGCACTATGTAAGGAATAGGGTTCCATTTGGAATGAATAACAATCATGTTGCTTGATTCACTACTCGTGTGCAACTTCTTGTCACCCAATGACATCTATTTCACTTATTTGTGAGCCTCCAGCCTGGTGATTCTCCCAGTGTATCCTGGATACCTCCTCTTATCAATGGGTGTTATCCAGCCTGGTGTTTCTCCCAGTGTATCCTGGATACCTCCTCTTATCAATGGGTGTTATCCAGCCTGGTGTTTCTCCCTGTGTATCCTGGATACCTCCTCTCATCATGGGTGTTATCCAGCCTGGTGTTTCTCCCAGTGTATCCTGGATACCTCCTCTCATCATGGGTGTTATCCAGCCTGGTGTTTCTCCCTGTGTATCCTGGATACCTCCTCTCATCATGGGTGCTATCCAGCCTGGTGTTTCTCCCTGTGTATCCTGGATACCTCCTCTCATCATGGGTGCTATCCAGCCTGGTGTTTCTCCCTGTGTATCCTGGATACTTCCTCTTATCAATGGGTGTGATTCGGCCTGAAGCTGTGGAGGCCAGTAGCAACCAACCAGACCATTCTATTACTGAAAAATGTAACACAGAGTGTCAGGCCAGCTGGGTCTCCACTGGGCTCTGTCAAGGAGAACACACACACACACACACACACACACACCTACCTGTCTGGAGAAGGCAGCAGTCTAAACCTTCCCTGTCTGGAGAAGGCAGCAGTCTAAACCTTCCCTGACTGGAGGAGGCAGCAGTCTAAACCTTCCCTGTCTGGAGAAGGCAGCAGTCTAAACCTTCCCTGACTGGAGAAGGCAGCAGTCTAAACCTTCCCTGTCTGGAGAAGGCAGCAGTCTAAACCTTCCCTGTCTAGAGAAGGCAGCAGTCTAAACCTTCCCTGTCTGGAGGAGGCAGCAGTCTAAACCTTCCCTGTCTGAAGAAGGCAGCAGTCTAAACCTTCCCTGTCTAGAGAAGGCAGCAGTCTAAACCTTCCCTGTCTGGAGGAGGCAGCAGTCTAAACCTTCCCTGTCTGGAGAAGGCAGCAGTCTAAACCTTCCCTGTCTGGAGGAGGCATCAGTCTAAACCTTCCCTGTCTGGAGGAGGCATCAGTCTAAACCTTCCCTGTCTGGAGGAGGCAGCAGTCTAAACCTTCCCTGTCTGGAGGAGGCAGCAGTCTAAACCTTCCCTGTCTGGAGGAGGCAGCAGTCTAAACCTTCCCTGTCTGGAGAAGGCAGCAGTCTAAACCTTCCCTGTCTGGAGGAGGCAGCAGTCTAAACCTTCCCTGTCTGGAGAAGGCAGCAGTCTAAACCTTCCCTGTCTGGAGGAGGCAGCAGTCTAAACCTTCCCTGACTGGAGGAGGCAGCAGTCTAAACCTTCCCTGACTGGAGGAGGCAGCAGTCTAAACCTGGACCTCTCCTTTCCTGAGCCTTGAGATTCCCAGGGAGAAATGGGACCAGAACCTGTTTTAGTTCTATTGATGGAATGTGTGTGTGTGTTTGTGTGTGTGTGTTCCTGTAAAGGGCCCCTTCAAGGCCTGTCTGTCAACGTGTCTGTCTATCAGGAGGCCAAGGCAAGAGAGGAGGAGAGGGCTCTAATGACAGCTCAGTCAGTACACTGCTGTTTTAGGATCACCATTAGAACCGGGCTGGATACCTAACGCTCCTGCCTCTCGGGTGGGACTGGGGGGTGGACAGAATCTCTAACAGTTACAGTACAAATCCTCTTCTTGAACAGTTACCAAGTGAAAATAGATGTTCCTGATTTGACATTTTAGAGAGCTGTGGTATGATTTAAAGTGAGGGTAAAATATTGGTCAAATGTCAGTTAGGTTATGGGCATGGGGCTGTTTTGTTTCACGTGAAGTTCAGAGGGGTGGATTTATGAATAGAGAGCAGGGGGGGGGGGTAGTGAGTGGAGGTCTGGAGAGAGATATATAATGGGGGGGATAGTGGAGGTCTGGTGAGAGAGATAATGGGTAGTGGAGGTTTGGATATATATATATATATATATATATATATATATATATATATATATATATATATATATATATATATATATACAGTGGGGAAAAAATGTATTTAGTCAGCCACCAATTGTGCAAGTTCTCCCACTTAAAAAGATGAGAGAGGCCTGTAATTTTCATCATAGGTACATAGATTTTTTATGAATTTATCTGCAAATGATGGTGGAAAATAAGTATTTGGTCAATAACAAAAGTTTCTCAATACTTTGTTATATACCCTTTGTTGGCAATGACACAGGTCAAACGTTTTCTGTAAGTCTTCACAAGGTTTTCACACACTGTTGCTGGTATTTTGGCCCATTCCTCCATGCAGATCTCCTCTAGAGCAGTGATGTTTTGGGGCTGTCGCTGGGCAACACGGACTTTCAACTCCCTCCAAAGATTTTCTATGGGGTTGAGATCTGGAGACTGGCTAGGCCACTCCAGGACCTTGAAATGCTTCTTACGAAGCCACTCCTTCGTTGCCCGGGCGGTGTGTTTGGGATCATTGTCATGCTGAAAGACCCAGCCACGTTTCATCTTCAATGCCCTTGCTGATGGAAGGAGGTTTTCACTCAAAATCTCACAATACATGGCCCCATTCATTCTGTCCTTTACACGGATCAGTCGTCCTGGTCCCTTTGCAGAAAAACAGCCCCAAAGCATGATGTTTCCACCCCCATGCTTCACAGTAGGTATGGTGTTCTTTGGATGCAACTCAGCATTCTTTGTCCTCCAAACACGATGAGTTGAGTCTTTACCAAAAAGTTCTATTTTGGTTTCATCGGACCATATGACATTCTCCCAATCCTCTTCTGGATCATCCAAATGCACTCTAGCAAACTTCAGACGGGCCTGGACATGTACTGGCTTAACAGGGCGACACGTCTGGCACTGCAGGATTTGAGTCCCTGGCGGCGTAGTGTGTTACTGATGGTAGGCTTTGTTACTTTGGTCCCAGCTCTCTGCAGGTCATTCACTAGGTCCCCCCGTGTGGTTCTGGGATTTTTGCTCACCGTTCTTGTGATCATTTTGAACCCACGGGGTGAGATCTTGACTGATCACTGGTCTTGTATGTCTTCCATTTCCTAATAATTGCTCCCACAGTGGATTTCTTCAAACCAAGCTGCTTACCTATTGCAGATTCAGTCTTCCCAGCCTGGTGCAGGTCTACAATTTTGTTTCTGGTGTCCTTTGACAGCTCTTTGGTCTTGGCCATAGTGGAGTTTGGAGTGTGACTGTTTGAGGTTGTGGACAGGTGTCTTTTATACTGATAACAAGTTCAAACAGGTGCCATTAATACAGGTAACGAGTGGAGGACAGAGGAGCCTCTTAAAGAAGAAGTTACAGGTCTGTGAGAGCCAGAAATCTTGCTTGTTTGTAGGTGACCAAATACTTATTTTCCACCATAATTTGCAAATAAATTCATTCAAAATCCTACAATGTGATTTTCTGGATTTTTTTCCCTCAATTTGTCTGTCATAGTTGACATGTACCTATGATGAAAATTACAGGCCTCTCTCATCTTTTTAAGTGGGAGAACTTGCACAATTGGTGGCTGACTAAATACTTTCCCCCCCCACTGTGTGTGTGTGTGTGTGTGTGTGTGTGTGTGTATATATATATTGGAGGTCTGGAGAGCGAGAGAGAGATATAATGGGGGAAAGTGGAGGTCTGGAGAGAGAGAGATGTAATGGAGGGGGGGAGGTCTGGAGAGAGAGAGATGTAATGGAGGGGGGAGTCACAGATGTAAAAGGAATAGTGTGTAGAGGGAGAGCATTGGAATGATACTAGTACAGAATCAGAGGCCTGATGGGAGGAGATGGAGGGAATAATCCTCTGGCCATCTGGTGCCGCTCTCCTGTGTGTGTGTGTGTGTGTGTGTGTGTGTGTGTGTGTGTGTGTGTGTGTGTCATCACGTGGGAAAGGGTCCTGCCGTACTGCCTGTCTTCCCTTGTCACTTTTAGTCTTCCTGACTTTTTAAATTTTTTAAATTTATTTAACCTTTTATTTAACCAGGTAAGCCAGTTGAGAACAGGTTCTCATTTACAACTGCGACCTGGCCAAGATAAAGCAAAGCAGTGCAATAAAAACAACAACACAGAGTTACATATGGGGTAAAACAAAACATAAAGTCAAAAATACAATAGAAAATCTATATACAGTGAGTGCAAATGTAGCAAGTTATGGAGGTAAGGCAATAAATAGGCCATAGTGCAAAATAATTACAATTAGTATTAACACCGGAATGATAGATGTGCAAGAGATGATGTGCAAATAGAGATACTGGGGTGCAAATGAGCAAAATAAATAACAATATGGGGATGAGGTAGTTGGGTGGGCTAATTACAGATGGGCTGTGTACAGGTGCAGTGATCGGTAAGCTGCTCTGACAACTGATGCTTAAAGTTAGTGAGGGAGATAAGATTCTCCAGCTTCAGAGATTTTTGCAATTCGTTCCAGTCATTGGCAGCAGAGAACTGGAAGGAATGGTGGCCAAAGGAGGTGTTGGCTTTGGGGATAACCAGTGAGATATACCTGCTGGAGCGCATACTACGGGTGGGTGTTGCTATGGTGACCAATGAGCTAAGATAAGGTGGAGATTTGCCTAGCAGTGATTCTGACTGACTCTCTGGGTTGGCCCTAGCCTTTTGGGGGTCCTAGGCAAGATTATGTTGGGGAACCTCCCAACCTCGCAGGCAAAACATTTTAGTTTTGACTGCAGAGAGAATTTCTTTTTAGTTTTAATGTTAATTTCCTGCAATTCTACACATTTTGCCATGGGGCAGAGGTATTTTTTAAATCTTTTTTTTTCTTTTTCTGTTAGCTCAGACAAGCCCCACCCTCTACCAGTTCCAAAACTCCTTGGTATAGATCTATGATCAGCTTCCCCATCCCAATCCGAACCTTAACCATTAGAGGAGAAAATGCTAAACTGACCCCAGATCACCAGTCCCAACCGGTGTTCTGAAACTTTGTTACTTTTTTGATACTAAACATGGAAAACATGGTTCGTTACTAGAATTGTTGTTACTTTCTTTACTTCTGTAAAATGTGTCTCAAGGATCACGTCCGTCTATCAGCGCAGCCGATGTCCCCCTTATAGCGCAAGCACACCGTGCCTGCTCCTCTTAGCCTGCACTGGGAGTCTGGATGTTACCTCCCCCACCGTGCCTGCTCCTCTTAGCCTGCACTGGGAGTCTGGATGTTACCTCCCCACCGTGCCTGCTCCTCTTAGCCTGCACTGGGAGTCTGGATGTTACCTCCCCCACCGTGCCTGCTCCTCTTAGCCTGCACTGGGAGTCTGGATGTTACCTCCCCACCGTGCCTGCTCCTCTTAGCCTGCACTGGGAGTCTGGATGTTACCTCCCCCACTGTGCCTGCTCCTCTTAGCCTGCACTGGGAGTCTGGATGTTGCCTCCCCCACCGTGCCTGCTCCTCTTAGCCTGCACTGGGAGTCTGGGCTGCATCATGTTACCTCCCCCACCGTGCCTGCTCCTCTTAGCCTGCACTGGGAGTCTGGGCTGCATCATGTCACCTCCCCACTCATGCTGCACAGAAGTTAACCTGAATAATGTGACACGGCATGTAGAAAGGTTGAAACTCTTAATTACTGTTCGCAAAACAGGCTAGAACACTTTACAATACAAGAAGATACCGGTAGCGTCCAGCTTTGTAGGCTAACTCTCCTTGCTAGCTGACAGCTAAAGCTAACATCAATTCACTCCCCTGGTACTTTTTTTTGTGATACCATAACCATAATGCAAAATATGCTGATTTCAAAGCTGATTGCCACGAACTTTATTCATTCACTTAATCAGTCTCTGTCTCTCACATCTCTCCCAAAGATTATCTATTGCCTCAGCGAACTGTCTGTGTGTGTGTGTGAATAGGGCTTCGACGGGCCGCCCAGTGTTGCCAACTATCTTCCAGTGAGAATCGCTATTGGCTCCTTGATTTGTCGCTAGAAGACGTTTTGTCGTTGCCACGATGACCTCACAGCACCAATTTGCCTTGCTACAGCACAGCTGGAGGATGCACATACTCCTACTGAATACGGATTCACCTGTGTTGGAACTAGGCCTAGGCTACGTCTTGATTTACCCAGTTTATCAATAGAGATTTAACATTTAAAATAAATTATTACCATTTTTTTTGTTATGTAGTTAGATTGGTAAAATGAATTGTATGATTTGTATAATTGATTCACTAATGCGTACATGACTGTCTCTGGAAAAAACGCTGACATAAAAAAAAAAAATCGAATGTAATGATATTGAACTCAAAAGATGCCCAACGATTGAACAGAGCAGTAGCTGAGTTTATCTGTCTGAATCAAGTTCTGTGACTTTGGTTAATATTCATTTTTTTTGTTTTTTGTTGCTGTGGTAACGTTTTTGGATCGAGTATTGTGATACCAAACCTTGTATTGGTATCGAAGTCAAAATTCTGGTATTGTGACAACACTGGTCCCAACAGTTCAATATCTATAGAGCTGTCCGTGTTGCTCGCGTCCCTTCACATTGCTGCAGAGTGCTCAATTCCCCTTTGTGACTGTCTAGGTTTTAAACTAGGGTTGTCTGTTTAAACTAGGGTTGTCTGTTTAAACTAGGGTTGTCTGTTTAAACTAGGGTTGTCTGTTTAAACTAGGGTTGTCTGTTTAAACTAGGGTTGTCTGTGCACCACAACTGTGTCATTAGCCCACTGCGCTATAGTCTAGGCACTACCTCCGTGAAACAAAAAAGTATTCAGGTTTCAGGCTGTTCTGTTTAGCGGCTGCTTTGGAAACGTCCATGCAACACGTGTATTAGTCCTCCAACCCATCTGTGCAATTGTAGGAGATATGGTATGACATGACATGACATTCCATACAAACGACACGGAGTGACGCAGGGGGGTGGGCAGAAGCCTGATAATGGGAATGCAGGATATTAAAGAGGATTGTGACATCATGATAATCTGACAGGGTATTCTCTCTGACCTTTGGTGACCCCTCCCTGGCTCCGCTTCCTCTCTCTCTCCGCCCCCTGTTCTCCTCTCTCTCCGCCCCTGTTCTCATCTCTCTCCGCCCCCTGTTCTCCTCTCTCTCCGCCCCTGTTCTCATCTCTCTCCGCCCCCTGTTCTCCTCTCTCTCCGCCCCCTGTTCTCCTCTCTCTCCGCCCCTGTTCTCCTCTCTTCTCCGCCCCCTGTTCTCCTCTCTTCTCCGCCCCCGTTCTCCTCTCTCCGCCCCCAGTTCTCCTCTCTCTCCGCCCCCAGTTCTCCTCTCTCTCCGCCCCCTGTTCTCCTCTCTCTCCGCCCCCTGTTCTCCTCTCTCTCCGCCCCCTGTTCTCCTGCTCTCCGCCCCCTGTTCTCCTCTGCTCTCTCCTCTCTCTCTCTCGCTCTCCCTGCTCTCTTCTCTCGCTCTCCGCCCCCTGCTCTCCTCTCTCTCGCTCTCTCTCGCTCTCTCTCTCTCTCGCTCTCTCTCGCTCTCTCTCTCTCTCTCCGCTCCCTGCTCTCTTCCTCTCTCCTCTCTCTCTCTCTCTCTCTCTCTCTCCGATCCCTGCTCTCTCCTCTCTCTCTCTCTCTCTCTGCTCCATGCTCTCCTCTCTCTCTGCTGGAGGGTTTTAAATAGAGACCAACCTTGCCAAGGATTTGGAATACACAGTGTTTTGATAGAGGGAATGCTAGGTCATGGAGTTTGCCTCGCTACACACGCAGATGGATTTGACCCACAGGAAGTTGTCACAGAGTAGAGTATTGCTACGTACACACACAGTGGTCGTATGTGGGATTAAATGTTACATCATTATATCCTCTCAAAAGTCTGTCACAGATTTTCCAGAGCAGCCATTGTCCAGCAGGTCGAATGGCATTATGATGGGACACAGTCAGCCTCTCTCTCTCTCCCTGCTCTCTCCTCTCTCTCTCTCCTGTGTCCCGATATTCTCTACTTTCTCCTGAAGTGAAGATGTTCACTTCTCCCTACAAATGGAAAAGCATTCAATTGCTGTTGGTGCAATATGCTACCTAGAGGGAGTTCCCACCACATTTCCTATACCAGTTATTTTCTGTCAAATCCATGAAGGGAAGTGAATAAGTGCACACTTTAAAAGAAAGTAGGCGACTGTCTGTCGCTGTCTAATCCCCCCCCCACCCCTCTCAGGTGGTCTGACTGCATCTCGGTCCCTCGGGAGTCTGTCTTAATTGGGCTGTTGCCACTGGTTACCAGTGACACAGCTTGGAGTTCAGTCTGTCTATTGATGCAGTAATTAAGTATGATGTGGTAGAACAGTCATTAAGTGTGATGTGGTGTGGTAGAGCAGCCTTGAAGTATGATGTGGTGTGGCAGAACAGTCATTAAGTATGATATGGGTGACTGAGTGGCGCAGTGGTCTAAGGCACTGCATCGCAGTGCTAACTGTGCCACTAGAGATCCTGGTTCGAATCCAGGCTCTGTCGCAGCCGGCCGCGACCGGGAGACTCATGGGCGGCGCACAATTGGCCCAGCGTCGTCCAGGGTAGGGGAGGGAATGGCCGGCAGGGATGTAGCTCAGTTGATAGAGCATGGCGTTTGCAACGCCAGGGTTGTGGGTTCGTTTCCCACGGAGGGCCAGTATAAAAAAAATATGTATTCACTAACTGTAAGTCGCTCTGGATAAGAGCGTCTGCTAAATGACTAAAATGTAAATGTAAATATGGTAGAACAGTCATTAAGTATGATGTGGTGTGGTAGAACAGTAATTAAGTATGATGTGGTAGAACAGTCATTAAGTATGATGTGGTGTGGTAGAACAGTCATTAAGTATGATGTGGTGTGTTAGAGCAGTCATTAAGTATGATGTGGTGTGGTAGAACAGTCATTAAGTATGATGTGGTGTGTTAGAACAGTCATTAAGTATGATGTGGTAGAACAGTCATTAAGTATGATGTGGTGTGTTAGAGCAGTCATTAAGTATGATGTGGTGTGGTAGAACAGTCATTAAGTATGATGTGTTGTGTTAGAACAGTCATTAAGTATGATGTGGTAGAACAGTCATTAAGTATGATGTGTTGTGTTAGAACAGTCATTAAGTATGATGTGGTAGAACAGTCATTAAGTATGATGTGGTGTGGTAGAACAGTCATTAAGTATGATGTGGTGTGGTAGAACAGTCATTAAGTATGATGTGGTGTGTTAGAACAGTCATTAAGTATGATGTGGTAGAACAGTCATTAAGTATGATGTGGTGTGTTAGAACAGTCATTAAGTATGATGTGGTAGAACAGTCATTAAGTATGATGTGGTGTGTTAGAGCAGTCATTAAGTATGATGTGGTGTGGTAGAACAGTCATTAAGTATGATGTGTTGTGTTAGAACAGTCATTAAGTATGATGTGGTAGAACAGTCATTAAGTATGATGTGTTGTGTTAGAACAGTCATTAAGTATGATGTGGTAGAACAGTCATTAAGTATGATGTGTTGTGTTAGAACAGTCATTAAGTATGATGTGGTAGAACAGTCATTAAGTATGATGTGGTGTGGTAGAACAGTCATTAAGTATGATGTGGTGTGTTAGAACAGTCATTAAGTATGATGTGGTAGAACAGTCATTAAGTATGATGTGGTGTGTTAGAACAGTCATTAAGTATGATGTGGTAGAACAGTCATTAAGTATGATGTGGTGTGTTAGAACAGTCATTAAGTATGATGTGGTAGAACAGTCATTAAGTATGATGTGGTGTGTTAGAACAGTCATTAAGTATGATGTGGTAGAACAGTCATTAAGTATGATGTGGTGTGGTAGAGCAGCATATGTCAGAGGTATGCCATCTGAAGGGGTGTGGGACTGTTGCTCTTTACTGTTTACCAGTGAAGAAATGGAGATCCTGATAACTGTTAGTCCTTCAGATGTAGAATCTTAATTGAACCAGTTTTCTACAGCAGGAAAATAATCCTGAAGCAACAGGAAATGTGAATTATTATGTGGATTATCATTAATGGAGATTTGTGTAGGGGGTGATACATTTATCGTAAGGGAAAATCAAAGTCTGAAATTTCAAAGTGGAAATTACAAACTTCAAACGCCTTTTTAAACCTCAAGTACACTACAAGTTAAAAATGTCCTGCTTTGCAGGAAAGCTCTCCTGCAACAGGGTGATCAAATGAAGATCCTGCATCTGTATCTGACCGGTAGGCTGAGCGGCTGGGTGGTCAGACTAGAGAGGGAGAGATGACAGCAGAACTCTGTATCTGACCGCTAGGCTGAGCGGCTGGGTGGTCAGACTAGAGAGGGAGAGATGACAGCAGAACTCTGTATCTGACCGCTAGGCTGAGCGGCTGGGTGGTCAGACTAGAGAGGGAGAGATGACAGCAGAACTCTGTATCTGACCGGTAGGCTGAGCGACTGGGTGGTCAGACTAGAGAGGGAGAGATGACAGCAGAACTCTGGCTGAGCGGCTGGGTGGTCAGACTAGAGAGGGAGAGATGACAGCAGAACTCTGTATCTGACCGCTAGGCTGAGCGGCTGGGTGGTCAGACTAGAGAGGGAGAGATGACAGCAGAACATGTGATCCTAGTACACAGGATGACAAGAGGAGGTTTGTCTATGGCTCTCACACACACACACACACTTGTTCGCGCACACACACACACACACACACAATCACACACCTCTCTGTTTTTAGAAAGTTGAAATATGGTCTAAAAGCATTCAATTGCTGAACTTAATAGTGGCAGCTTGGGTCCGGCCCGGCCCTTCCCTTCACACACACACACAGACCATGTTTCACCTTTCTAAAAACAGAGGTGTGTGTGTGCTGGGCCGGGCCGGGCCCAAGCTGCCACTATTAAGTGGCTGTAACCGGTCTGGATAAGAGCGTCTGCTAAATGACTAAAATGTAAATGTAACAGGTCAGCATGCAATGATACAGCCAGCTGGGCGTTCACCTCCAGTCACTCCATGAGACAGACAGGCAGCAGCTATATACAGACCTGAGGGGTCAACCTGTACAACTCTTCATCAGACTAGACCTGAGGGGTCAACCTGTACAACTCTTCATCAGACTAGACCTGAGGGGTCAACCTGTACAACTCTTCATCAGACTAGACCTGAGGGGTCAACCTGTACAACTCTTCATCAGACTAGACCTGAGGGGTCAACCTGTACAACTCTTCATCAGACTAGACCTGAGGGGTCAACCTGTACAACTCTTCATCAGACTAGACCTGAGGGGTCAACCTGTACAACTCTTCATCAGACTAGACCTGAGGGGTCAACCTGTACAACTCTTCATCAGACTAGACCTGAGGTGTCAACCTGTACAACTCTTCATCAGACTAGACCTGAGGTGTCAACCTGTACAACTCTTCATCAGACTAGACCTGAGGGGTCAACCTGTACAACTCTTCATCAGACTAGACCTGAGGGGTCAACCTGTACAACTCTTCATCAGACTAGACCTGAGGGGTCAACCTGTACAACTCTTCATCAGACTAGACCTGAGGTGTCAACCTGTACAACTCTTCATCAGACTAGACCTGAGGGGTCAACCTGTACAACTCTTCATCAGACTAGACCTGAGGGGTCAACCTGTACAACTCTTCATCAGACTAGACCTGAGGGGTCAACCTGTACAACTCTTCATCAGACTAGACCTGAGGTGTCAACCTGTACAACTCTTCATCAGACTAGACCTGAGGTGTCAACCTGTACAACTCTTCATCAGACTAGACCTGAGGTGTCAACCTGTACAACTCTTCATCAGACTAGACCTGAGGGGTCAACCTGTACAACTCTTCATCAGACTAGACCTGAGGTGTCAACCTGTACAACTCTTCATCAGACTAGACCTGAGGGGTCAACCTGTACAACTCTTCATCAGACTAGACCTGAGGGGTCAACCTGTACAACTCTTCATCAGACTAGACCTGAGGGGTCAACCTGTACAACTCTTCATCAGACTAGACCTGAGGGGTCAACCTGTACAACTCTTCATCAGACTAGACCTGAGGGGTCAACCTGTACAACTCTTCATCAGACTAGACCTGAGGGGTCAACCTGTACAACTCTTCATCAGACTCTTCATCAGACTAGACCTGAGGGGTCAACCTGTACAACTCTTCATCAGACTCTTCATCAGACTAGACCTGAGGGGTCAACCTGTACAACTCTTCATCAGACTCTTCATCAGACTATCTCAGTATATTATGAAGGCTATTACTACTGTTTTAGGCTTCACCATGTCCCTACTTGTGGATCCCTTACACAAAGTGTGTGTGTGTGTGTGTGTGTGTGTGTGTGTGTGTATACACCCCTTTGTTCCAGTCCAGATCAGTCCAGTCGTGCTGAATGAAGAGTGGGTGATAGATACACTGAGCAGACTCTATTAGTGTGTGTGAGAGAGAGAGAGCAGGCTTCAGAGGGCTACTAAAAGCTGTCTTTTGATTCAGATGACAGAAGTTTATTACCTCCCTGTGCTTCAAAGGCTCTTGCGCCCCCCCCCATACACACTCTCTCTCTCTCACACACACACACACACAAGTTTGTTTTACAATCCTTGTAGGGATCAAACAATTGATTCCCTTTCAAAATCCAATTTTCCCTGACCCCTAAACTTAACCCTAATTTTAACCCTAACCTTAATTGTAACCCTAAGCTTAAAATAGTAATTTTCCTTGTGGGGACCGGTGAAATATCCCCACTTCCTTGTTTTACCATCCCGAGGACTTCTGGTCCTCACAAGGATAGTAAAACCAAAAACACATACACACACAGCGTCACTTTAAACAGAAAGTGAACAGCCACTCTAATGAAGTCAATGATGTCATCACTGTGCGACTAAAACAACATGGCCGAAGTGAGATGTCTTTGACGTCATCATTCAATAAAGAGTGAATGAAAACAAAATGTGTCATTCACTACCAATGGACTTTTAGAGTTCTGTGTGTGTTTCTTAGCGTCAAGGGAGGTATACCTGGTCTGTTAACCACCTTACAGTACGTATGAGTCTGGAGGTTCCCTGTGTTGTTCTGATTCTCTAAACACAGGAGAGACCTATTCTAGCCCTGCTTAAAGCATTAGTCTAGGGATTATCCCACTGAAAAACTCCTGCTCCCCCACCTGCACCCACACAAACACACTCACGGAATCACACACAGTCACGGCAGGTGTTTGATATATACATTTTTTACATTTTAGTCATTATTTAGCAGAGGCTCTTATCCAGAGCGAATTACAGTAGTGAGTGCTACATTTTTCATTCGTACTGGTCCCCCCGTGGGAATCGAACCCACAGCCCTGGTGTTGCAAGTGCCATGCTCTACCAACTGAGCCACATGGGGAGGGCTCAGGGGCCAAATGTTTCAAGCTTCTCAGTGTAGGAGTGCTAATCTAGGATCAGTTTAACCTTCTTTTTAGATCACAATGAGATAGGATTATTATGGACAGGGAGGGTCCCAGATCAGCACTTAAGACACTTGATACATACAGCCCATGATCTGCTGACTCTGCTATTATGGCCCAATGTTCTACATCTGAAATGTTTATGGTTCAGTCAATTAGCAGAGAAGCTCTTATCCAGATAGCTAGGTGGGACAACCACGTATCACAGGCATAGAAAAGTACATTACGTTGTGAAATGACTCTCTGGTCCCAGGAGAGGACTGCGATACTGCTGTAGTGAACTCCGGTTGAGCTGGGTAATGTATCAGCCTCCAGCGGTGCAGACTATTACAGGTGGACTGGCTGGCTGACTGGCTGGCTGGCTGGCTGGCTGGCTGGCTGGCTGGCGGGCTGGCTGGCAGGCTGGCGGAGTACCAACTAGGGCACTGGGCCTTTCCTGAGTGTCAGTGTGCCGACCTGACATGAACCGTGGCAAGCTGAACCGAGCGACCGCTCCAGACAAATCACCTGTTTAACACCTCAGTGTGTGTGTGTGTGTGTGTGTGTGCGTGCGCGTGTGTGTGTGGCAGTCTATAAATAGTCTGTCTGTGTCGCCTGCTTTGTCTGTCTCCCTTTCTCTCTACACTCTGTCATTAAAATAGGAAGTAAGTGTTTTTTTTATTTGACGTCCCTGTTGATAACAGGACTAACATTTCTCTTCTCTCTTTCTCTCTTTCAGTGAAGAAAGCCAAGCTGCATGGGCCTCCAGGTAAAAACGACCAACCCACCAACACAATTTGGTTCTCCGTGCGCATTTACCTATGGTGCCTTCAGATAGTATTCATACCCCTTGACTCATTCCACATTTTGTTGTGTTACAGCCTGAATTCAAAATTGATTAAATTACTTTTTTTTCTCATCAATCTACACACAATACCCCCATAATGACAGTGAAAACATGTTTTTAGAAATGTTTACTAATTTACTGAAATACAGAAGTATCTCATTTACAAAAGTATTCACACCCCTGAGTCAATACTTTGTAGAAGCACCTTTGGCGGTGATTACAGCTTTGAGTTGTCTTGGGTATGTCTGTATCAGTTTTGGATTTAGGGATTTTCTCCCACTCTTCCATGCAGATTTTCTCAAGCTTTGTTAAGTGAAATGGTGAGCGGCAGTGAACTGCAATCTTCAAGTCTTTCCAAAGATTTTAAATGGGATGCAAGTCTGGGCTTTGGCTGGGCCACTCAAGGACTTTCACATTCTTGTTCTGTAGCAATTCCAGCGTTGCTTAAGCTGTATGCTTGGGGTCATTGTCCTGTTGGAATGTAAATCTTCACCCCAGTCTAAGGTCGTTGGTACTCTGAAGCAGGTTCTCATCAAGGATTTGCCTGTATTTGGCTCCATTCATTGTTCCCTCTATCCTTACCAGCCTCCCAGTCCCTGCCGCTGAAAAGCATCCCCATTACATGATGCTGCCACCACCATGCTTCAGTGTAGGGATGGTGTTAGAAGGGTGATGAGCAGGGCCTGGTTTTCTTCAGACATGAACTCTTTGGCTTGAATGCAAAGCGTTCAATTTTGTCCCATCAGACCACAGAATATTTTGCCTTATGATCTGTCTTTCATGTGCCTTTTGGAAACTCCAGGCGTGCTGTCATCGTCCTTTTTCTCAGGAGTGGCTTCCGTCTGGCCACTCTACCATAAAGCCCAGATTGGTGAAATGCTGTAGAGACTGTTGTCCTTCTGGCAGGTTCTCCCACCTCAGCCAAGGAACTCTGCAGTTCTGTCAGAGTGGTCATTGGGTTCTTGGTCATCTCCCTGACCAAGGTCCTTCTTTTTTTTTTTTTTTTTTAAATATATATATATATATATATATTTTTTTTTTTTTGGGGGGGATGCCCGGTTGCTCAGTTTGGTCGGATGACCAGCTCTAGGCAGAGTCTGGGTAGTTCTATATATTTATTTTTTCTCAACGATGGAGACCACTGTACTCTTAGAAACTTTCAACACTCTAGAAATTGTTTTATACCCTTCCCCAGACATACAGTCGTGGTGTAAAGTTTTGAGAATGACACAAATATACATTTTCACAAAGTCTGCTGCCTCAGTTTTTATGATGCCAATTTGCATATACTCCAGAATGTTATGAAGAGTGAACAGATGAATTGCAATTAATTGCAAAGTCCCTCTTTGCCATGAAAATGAACTTAATCCCCCAAAAACATTTCCACTGCATTTCAGCCCTGCCACAAAAGGACCAGCTGACATCATGTCAGTGATTCTCTCGTTAACACAGGTGAGAGTGTTGACGAGGACAAGGCTGGAGATCACTCTGTCATGCTGATTGAGTTATAATAACAGACTGGAAACTTTAAAAGGATGGTGGTGCTTGAAATCATTGTTCTTCCTCTGTTAACCATGGTTACCTGCAAGGAAACACGTGCCGTCATCATTGCTTTGCACAAAAAGGGTTTCACAGGCAAGGATATTGCTGCTAGTAAGATTACACCTACATCAACCATTTATCGGATCATCAAGAACTTCAAGGAGAGAGGTTCAATTGTTGTGAAGAAGGCTTCAGGTCGCCCAAGAAAGTCCAGCAAGCGCCAGGACCGTCTCCTAAAGTTGATTCAGCTGCGGCATCGGGGCACCACCAGTGCAGAGCTTGCTCAGGAATGGCAGCAGGCAGGTGTGATTGCATCTGCACGCACAGTGAGGCAAAGACTTTTGGAGGATGGCCTGGTGTCAAGAAGGGCAGCGAGGAAGCCATTTCTCTCCAGGAAAAAAAAATCAGTGACAGACTGATATTCTGCAAAAGGTACAGGGATTGGACTGCTGAGGACTGGGGTAAAGTCATTTTCTCTGATGAATCCCCTTTCCGATTGTTTGGGGCATCCGGAAAAAGCTTGTCCGGAGAAGACAAGGTGAGCGCTACCATCAGTCCTGTGTCATGCCAACAGTAAAGCATCCTGAGACCATTCATGTGTGGGGTTGCTTTTCAGCCAAGGGAGTGGGCTCACTCACAATTTTGCCTAAGAACACAGCCATGAATAAAGAATGGTAACCAACACATCCTCCGAGAGCAACTTCTCCCAACCATCCAAGAACAGTTTGGTGACGACCAATGCCTTTTCCAGCATGATGGAGCACCTTGCCATAAGGCAAAAGTGATAACTAAGTGGCTCGGGGAACAAAACATCGACATTTTGGGTCCATGGCCAGGAAACTCGCCAGACCTTAATCTCATTGAGAACTTGTGGTCGATCCTCAAGAGGCGGGTGGACAAACAAAAACCCACAAATTCTGACAAACTCCAAGCATTGATTATGTAAGAATGGGCTGCCATCAGTCAGGATGTGGCCCAGAAGTAAATTGACAGCATGCCAGGGCGGATTGCAGAGGTCTTGAAAAAGAAGGGTCAACACTGCAAATATTGACTCTTTGCATAAACCTAATGTAATTGTCAATAAAAGCATTTGACAGCTATGGAATGCTTGTAATTATACTTCAGTATACCCTAGTAACATCTGATAAAAATATCTCTCAACGCTGAAGCAGTGAACTTTGTGAAGACCAATACTTGTGTCATTTTCAAAACTTTTGACCACGACTGTACACGGAGTATACAAAACATTTGGAACACCTTAATATTGAGTTGCACCCCCTTTTGCCCTCAGAACAGCCTCAATTCGTCAGGGCATGGACTCTACAAGGTTTAGAAAGCATTCTACAGGGATGCTGGCCCATGTTGACTCCAATACTTCCCACAATTGTGTCAAGTTGGGTGGTGGACCATTCTTGATACACACGGAAAACTGTTGAGCGTGAAAAACCTAGCAGCATTGCAGTTCTTGACATACTCAGTGTAGACAGGTGTGTTTCTCCAAACAATTGAATTGGCCACAGGTGGACTCCAATAAAGTTGTCGCGACATCTCAAGGATGATCGAAGGAAATTGGATGCACCTGAGCTCAATTTGGAGTGTCATAGCAAAGGGGTGTGAATAATTATGTAAATGAGATATTTATCTATTTAATTTTCAATACATTTGCAAACAATTCTAAAAATATATTTTCACTTTGTCATAATGGGGTATTGTGTGTAGATGGGTGAGAAATCTATTTAATCAATTTTGAATTCAGGCTGTAACACAACAAAATGTGGAATAAGTCCAGGGTTAGGAATCCGTTCTGAAGGCTCTGTATGTGGTGAATGGTGATCAGTCTAGCTGGGAACTGATTTCCCTGCTTGTCGTCATGGTGCTGCACTAGAGGATATTCTTGATAGGCTGTTCGATCTAACTACACTCTCTGGCTCCGTTTTATGACCTCATCGCCAGTCTTTCCACCCCTCTCCGCTCCCCTCTTCCTCCTCGCTCCCCTCTTCCTCCCCGCTCCACTCTTCCTCCTCGCTCCCCTCTTCCTCCCCGCTCCACTCTTCCTCCCCACTCCCCTCTTCCTCCCCGCACCTCTCTCCCTTCCCGCTCCCCTCTTCCTCCCCACTCCCCTCTTCCTCCTCGCTCCCCTCTTCCTCCCCGCCGCTCCCCTCTTCCGCCCGCTCCCCTCTCCCTCCACGCTCCTCTCTCCCTCCCCGCTCCACTCTTCCTCCTCTCTTCCTCCACGCTCCTCTCTTCCTCCACGCTCCTCTCTTCCTCCACGCTCCCCTCTTCCTCCACGCTCCCCTTTTCTCTCCTACTAACCGAGTACATCTGTCCATCCCATCATCCTGTCATTTCATCTGGGGATAGATAGATAGATGAGAAAACGGAGAAAGAGAATGCGAAATCAAGCCGGAGGAGATCTGATGAAAATCATTATATGATCACAGACAAAGAAAGGGCCACCTGCTCACTTCACAGCACAACTAGTCACCTGTAGCTAGATGGAAGGGAGATGGAGACAAATACACCAGTGTGTGAATAGGGGGAGGGAAGCCCACACACACAGATTATTCCTCACCAGAGCTGTCCTCAGCCCTTGATTGGAGGAGCATCAATGGCAGCGTAGCAATTTGATTGGTCCAGTGGTAGTGGAAGCAAAGAACTGCATATTTGTCAGTCATGCATCTCACCAACAAGGAAGCAAGATCTTCCAACAGACCATAACACCTCTAAAGTGGAACCTCCCAGGAGGCCAGATGGCTTCATTCATAATTAAGAGGAGAGGAGCTATGGAAATAAATAAAAACAGTAATTCTGCACATAGGTTATGCATGTATGAACGACACATTGACAAATGTGACGGCACAGGTTTAATATTGTATCATTACAATGATAATGGAAACCAGTGCTGTGAAGTCATTTTCCATCTCGTATCAAATGCAACAACCTCATGTCCCCTGTCATGGCCCAGTTTGGGAACATCCGTATAATGATCTGGTTCAGTAAGATGCCAGGAGGCAGGTTCTATCTTGTCCCTCCCCAGTCCTGTCTGTCTGTCTGTCCCAAAGGACCCTCTCTCTGAGGAGAGGGCACGGCTCCTAAGTTGCCTTGTTTTTGTGTCACTGAGTTAAACTCTTTTTTTTGGGTTTGAGCACAGTATCAGTATCTAGCAAATCAAATTCCTCCGTCTCTCCCCCATTTCTCCCTCCGTCTCTCCCCCATTTCTCCCGCCGTCTCTCCCCCATTTCTCCCGCCGTCTCTCCCCCATTTCTCCCTCCGTCTCTCCCCCATTTCTCCCTCCGTCTCTCCCCCATTTCTCCCTCCGTCTCTCCCCCATTTCTCCCTCCGTCTCTCCCCCATTTCTCCCGCCGTCTCTCCCCCATTTCTCCCGCCGTCTCTCCCCCATTTCTCCCTCCGTCTCTCCCCCATTTCTCCCTCTGTCTCTCTGCCTCCTCACCCCCTCCCTCTCTCTCCTCCATCCCTCCATCCCTGTCAGCTCTCTCAGTATTTCTAATGTGAATGGAGATTGTTAAAGAGATTCTCCGGTAGTCTTGTATACCTTTTAGCCAGTAGTTCTGAAAGTACTGCTCACGAGCCAAAAGTGGTCCCTGAAAATAGTGTACTACATCACATATGTGCCGATACGTGCACCACGTCATTGCGCTCTCTCTCTCTCTCTCTCTGCTGTGTGTGCATCTTGCTAGATGTCACTCAAAAGGCGAGGGGCTGAATCTCATTGGCTAGACCTCAAATTGCTAGGGGGTTGCCCCACGCGGGGGAACATTTTGGGAAAATGGCGCAGCACAGCTTCAAGAAAAACAGTTGCTTTCAAACTAGGGCTTTCGTGAATAATTTAGG
The DNA here is from genome assembly GCF_964263955.1 of Coregonus lavaretus. Taxonomy (NCBI): domain Eukaryota; kingdom Metazoa; phylum Chordata; class Actinopteri; order Salmoniformes; family Salmonidae; genus Coregonus; species Coregonus lavaretus. The sequence goes on from NC_140004.1 coordinate 44,713,441, forward strand.
TAAACAGTAATTCTGCACATAGGTTATGCATGTATGAACGACACATTGACAAATCCAGCCCAAAGCGGGAGGTTTAAAAAATACTTAGTAGTCGCCAAAGTTCCGGAGCATGTCTTTAATGAACTCATCACCCACACAACTCTCTCACCATCCACCTTTCCCTCTCCCTCTCTCCTCCCATTGATTCAGCCTGTCTCTGACCAGACTGACTGATGTTGATTTGTTTTCAGACACAATCATTGATTCACTGTCTATCTATCTCAGGAGTCACATTGAGTTGGCTCTTAAATCTGTGGTCACACAGCACATGATTCAGAGTCAAGCTGACTGATTCAGAATCGAACTGACTGATTCAGTCTCTCTGTTACGCACCCCAAGGGCCCAATTTGACTCTCAACACGCTTGTTCTTCATTCAACTCCTCTTTCCCTCACACACACACACACACACACACACACACACACACACACACACCCTGCCCCCAGTCAGCACCCATAGAGGACTACAGTATTCATTAGAGAAGATCGGCTCAGTAAATGTCAGCCTGCCTGGGCGCTCCGTCTGAGTGTGACGGACTATTACTTATTTATTTCCATAGCTCCTCTCCTCTTAATTATGAATGAAGCCATCTGGCCTCCTGGGAGGTTCCACAACAGGGGTGTTATGGTCTGTACAGGGGGAGGTTCCACTATAGAGGTGTTATGGTCTGTACAGGGGAGGTTCCACTATAGAGGTGTTATGGTCTGTACATGGGGAGGTTCCACTATAGAGGTGTTATGGTCTGTACAGGGGGAGGTTCCACTATAGAGGTGTTATGGTCTGTACAGGGGAGGTTCCACTACAGAGGTGTTATGGTCTGTACAGGAGAGGTTCCACTACAGAGGTGTTATGGTCTGTACAGGGGAGGTTCCACTACAGAGGTGTTATGGTCTGTACAGGAGAGGTTCCACTACAGAGGTGTTATGGTCTGTACAGGGGAGGTTCCACTATAGAGGTGTTATGGTCTGTACATGGGGAGGTTCCACTATAGAGGTGTTATGGTCTGTACAGGGGGAGGTTCCACTATAGAGTTGTTATGGTCTGTACAGGGGAGTTTCCACTACAGAGGTGTTATGGTCTGTACAGGGGAGGTTCCACTATAGAGGTGTTATGGTCTGTACAGGGGAGTTTCCACTACAGAGGTGTTATGGTCTGTACAGGGGAGGTTCCACTACAGAGGTGTTATGGTCTGTACAGGGGGAGGTTCCACTATAGAGGTGTTATGGTCTGTACAGGGGAGGTTCCACTATAGAGGTGTTATGGTCTGTACAGGGGGAGGTTACACTACAGAGGTGTTATGGTCTGTACAGGGGGAGGTTCCACTACAGAGGTGTTATGGTCTGTACAGGGGGAGGTTCCACTATAGAGGTGTTATGGTCTGTACAGGGGAGGTTCCACTACAGAGGTGTTATGGTCTGTACAGGGGGAGGTTCCACTATAGAGGTGTTATGGTCTGTACAGGGGAGGTTCCACTATAGAGGTGTTATGGTCTGTACAGGGGGAGGTTACACTACAGAGGTGTTATGGTCTGTACAGGGGGAGGTTCCACTATAGAGGTGTTATGGTCTGTACAGGGGAGGTTCCACTATAGAGGTGTTATGGTCTGTACAGGGGAGGTTCCACTATAGAGGTGTTATGGTCTGTACATGGGGAGGTTCCACTATAGAGGTGTTATGGTCTGTACAGGGGAGGTTCCACTACAGAGGTGTTATGGTCTGTACAGGGGGACGTTCCACTATAGAGGTGTTATGGTCTGTACAGGGGAGGTTCCACTATAGAGGTGTTATGGTCTGTACAGGGGAGGTTCCACTATAGAGGTGTTATGGTCTGTACAGGGGGAGGTTCCACTACAGGGGTGTTATGGTCAAATAGCACCCTATTCTCTATATAGTGCACTGCTTTTGACCAGGACCCATAGGGCTATAGTGCACTTTATAGGGAATAGGGTGCCATTTTGGAATTCACACCCAGTCGGGATCCAACTTTGTGTGGACATACGTTCACTTACATTTGTATCTAGTTCAATGACTTTCAGATAATATATATATATTTTTTTTAATCATTCAGATAATATATAGATTTTTTAAATCATTCAGATAATATAGAGATTTGTAAAAAAAAATAATGATTAAGATAATATATAGATTTTTTTTTATCATTCAGAAAAAATTCCCACTGCCACTCTGTCTTCTGGCCATACTAACCTAGTAGCCTCTCTGGTATTCTAACCTAGTAGCCTCTCTGGTATTCTAACCTAGTAGCCTCTATGATATTCTAACCTAGTAGCCTCTATGATATTCTCTGGCCATACTAACCTAGTAGCCTCTATGATATTCTCTGGCCATACTAACCTAGTAGCCTCTATGATATTCTCTGGCCATACTAACCTAGTAGCCTCTATGATATTCTCTGGCCATACTAACCTAGTAGCCTCTCTGATATTCTCTGGCCATACTAACCTAGTAGCCTCTATGATATTCTAACCTAGTAGCCTCTATGATATTCTAACCTAGTAGCCTCTATGATATTCTAACCTAGTAGCCTCTATGATATTCTAACCTAGTAGCCTCTCTGGTATTCTAACCTAGTAGCCTCTCTGGTATTCTAACCTAGTAGCCTCTATGGTATTCTAACCTAGTAGCCTCTATGGTATTCTAACCTAGTAGCCTCTATGATATTCTAACCTAGTAGCCTCTATGATATTCTCTGGCCATACTAACCTAGTAGCCTCTATGATATTCTCTGGCCATACTAACCTAGTAGCCTCTATGGTATTCTAACCTAGTAGCCTCTATGATATTCTCTGGCCATTCTAACCTAGTAGCCTCTATGATATTCTCTGGCCATACTAACCTAGTAGCCTCTATGATATTCTCTGGCCATACTAACCTAGTAGCCTCTATGATATTCTCTGGCCATACTAACCTAGTAGCCTCTATGATATTCTCTGGCCATACTAACCTAGTAGCCTCTATGATATTCTCTGGCCATACTAACCTAGTAGCCTCTATGATATTCTCTGGCCATACTAACCTAGTAGCCTCTATGATATTCTAACCTAGTAGCCTCTATGATATTCTAACCTAGTAGCCTCTATGATATTCTAACCTAGTAGCCTCTATGATATTCTAACCTAGTAGCCTCTATGATATTCTAACCTAGTAGCCTCTATGATATTCTAACCTAGTAGCCTCTATGATATTCTAACCTAGTAGCCTCTCTGGTATTCTAACCTAGTAGCCTCTCTGGTATTCTAACCTAGTAGCCTCTCTGGTATTCTAACCTAGTAGCCTCTCTGGTATTCTAACCTAGTAGCCTCTCTGGCCATACTAACCTAGTAGCCTCTATGATATTCTCTGGCCATACTAACCTAGTAGCCTCTCTGGTATTCTAACCTAGTAGCCTCTCTGGTATTCTAACCTAGTAGCCTCTCTGGTATTCTAACCTAGTAGCCTCTCTGGCCATACTAACCTAGTAGCCTCTATGGTATTCTAACCTAGTAGCCTCTATGGTATTCTAACCTAGTAGCCTCTATGATATTCTAACCTAGTAGCCTCTATGGTATTCTAACCTAGTAGCCTCTATGGTATTCTCTGGCCATACTAACCTAGTAGCCTCTATGGTATTCTAACCTAGTAGCCTCTATGGTATTCTCTGGCCATACTAACCTAGTAGCCTCTATGGTATTCTAACCTAGTAGCCTCTATGGTATTCTCTGGCCATACTAACCTAGTAGCCTCTATGGTATTCTCTGGCCATACTAACCTAGTAGCCTCTATGGTATTCTCTGGCCATACTAACCTAGTAGCCTCTATGATATTCTCTGGCCATACTAACCTAGTAGCCTCTATGATATTCTCTGGCCATACTAACCTAGTAGCCTCTATGATATTCTCTGGCCATACTAACCTAGTAGCCTCTATGATATTCTCTGGCCATACTAACCTAGTAGCCTCTATGATATTCTCTGGCCATACTAACCTAGTAGCCTCTATGATATTCTCTGGCCATACTAACCTAGTAGCCTCTATGATATTCTCTGGCCATACTAACCTAGTAGCCTCTATGATATTCTAACCTAGTAGCCTCTATGATATTCTCTGGCCATACTAACCTAGTAGCCTCTATGATATTCTCTGGCCATACTAACCTAGTAGCCTCTATGATATTCTCTGGCCATACTAACCTAGTAGCCTCTATGATATTCTCTGGCCATACTAACCTAGTAGCCTCTATGATATTCTCTGGCCATACTAACCTAGTAGCCTCTATGATATTCTCTGGCCATACTAACCTAGTAGCCTCTATGATATTCTCTGGCCATACTAACCTAGTAGCCTCTATGATATTCTAACCTAGTAGCCTCTATGATATTCTCTGGCCATACTAACCTAGTAGCCTCTATGATATTCTAACCTAGTAGCCTCTCTGGTATTCTAACCTAGTAGCCTCTCTGGTATTCTAACCTAGTAGCCTCTCTGATATTCTCTGGCCATACTAACCTAGTAGCCTCTATGATATTCTAACCTAGTAGCCTCTCTGGTATTCTAACCTAGTAGCCTCTCTGGTATTCTAACCTAGTAGCCTCTCTGATATTCTCTGGCCATACTAACCTAGTAGCCTCTCTGATATTCTCTGGCCATACTAACCTAGTAGCCTCTCTGGTATTCTAACCTAGTAGCCTCTATGATATTCTCTGGCCATACTAACCTAGTAGCCTCTCTGGTATTCTAACCTAGTAGCCTCTATGATATTCTCTGGCCATACTAACCTAGTAGCCTCTCTGATATTCTCTGGCCATACTAACCTAGTAGCCTCTCTGATATTCTCTGGCCATACTAACCTAGTAGCCTCTCTGGTATTCTAACCTAGTAGCCTCTCTGGTATTCTAACCTAGTAGCCTCTATGATATTCTCTGGCCATACTAACCTAGTAGCCTCTCTGGTATTCTAACCTAGTAGCCTCTCTGGTATTCTAACCTAGTAGCCTCTCTGATATTCTCTGGCCATACTAACCTAGTAGCCTCTCTGATATTCTCTGGCCATACTAACCTAGTAGCCTCTCTGGTATTCTAACCTAGTAGCCTCTATGATATTCTCTGGCCATACTAACCTAGTAGCCTCTCTGGTATTCTAACCTAGTAGCCTCTATGATATTCTCTGGCCATACTAACCTAGTAGCCTCTATGATATTCTCTGGCCATACTAACCTAGTAGCCTCTATGATATTCTCTGGCCATACTAACCTAGTAGCCTCTATGATATTCTCTGGCCATACTAACCTAGTAGCCTCTATGATATTCTAACCTAGTAGCCTCTATGATATTCTAACCTAGTAGCCTCTATGGTATTCTAACCTAGTAGCCTCTATGATATTCTAACCTAGTAGCCTCTCTGGTATTCTAACCTAGTAGCCTCTCTGGTATTCTAACCTAGTAGCCTCTCTGGTATTCTAACCTAGTAGCCTCTCTGGTATTCTAACCTAGTAGCCTCTATGATATTCTCTGGCCATACTAACCTAGTAGCCTCTATGATATTCTAACCTAGTAGCCTCTATGATATTCTAACCTAGTAGCCTCTATGATATTCTAACCTAGTAGCCTCTATGATATTCTAACCTAGTAGCCTCTATGATATTCTAACCTAGTAGCCTCTATGATATTCTAACCTAGTAGCCTCTATGATATTCTAACCTAGTAGCCTCTATGATATTCTAACCTAGTAGCCTCTATGATATTCTAACCTAGTAGCCTCTATGATATTCTCTGGCCATACTAACCTAGTAGCCTCTATGATATTCTCTGGCCATTCTAACCTAGTAGCCTCTATGATATTCTCTGGCCATACTAACCTAGTAGCCTCTATGATATTCTCTGGCCATACTAACCTAGTAGCCTCTATGATATTCTCTGGCCATACTAACCTAGTAGCCTCTATGATATTCTCTGGCCATACTAACCTAGTAGCCTCTATGATATTCTCTGGCCATACTAACCTAGTAGCCTCTATGATATTCTCTGGCCATACTAACCTAGTAGCCTCTATGATATTCTCTGGCCATACTAACCTAGTAGCCTCTATGATATTCTCTGGCCATACTAACCTAGTAGCCTCTATGATATTCTCTGGCCATACTAACCTAGTAGCCTCTATGATATTCTCTGGCCATACTAACCTAGTAGCCTCTATGATATTCTCTGGCCATACTAACCTAGTAGCCTCTATGATATTCTCTGGCCATACTAACCTAGTAGCCTCTATGATATTCTCTGGCCATACTAACCTAGTAGCCTCTATGATATTCTAACCTAGTAGCCTCTATGATATTCTAACCTAGTAGCCTCTCTGGTATTCTAACCTAGTAGCCTCTATGGTATTCTAACCTAGTAGCCTCTATGATATTCTAACCTAGTAGCCTCTATGATATTCTAACCTAGTAGCCTCTATGATATTCTAACCTAGTAGCCTCTATGATATTCTAACCTAGTAGCCTCTATGATATTCTAACCTAGTAGCCTCTATGATATTCTAACCTAGTAGCCTCTATGATATTCTAACCTAGTAGCCTCTATGATATTCTAACCTAGTAGCCTCTATGATATTCTAACCTAGTAGCCTCTATGATATTCTAACCTAGTAGCCTCTATGATATTCTAACCTAGTAGCCTCTATGATATTCTAACCTAGTAGCCTCTATGATATTCTAACCTAGTAGCCTCTATGATATTCTAACCTAGTAGCCTCTCTGGTATTCTAACCTAGTAGCCTCTATGGTATTCTAACCTAGTAGCCTCTATGATATTCTAACCTAGTAGCCTCTATGATATTCTAACCTAGTAGCCTCTATGATATTCTCTGGCCATACTAACCTAGTAGCCTCTATGATATTCTCTGGCCATACTAACCTAGTAGCCTCTATGGTATTCTAACCTAGTAGCCTCTATGATATTCTCTGGCCATTCTAACCTAGTAGCCTCTATGATATTCTCTGGCCATACTAACCTAGTAGCCTCTATGATATTCTCTGGCCATACTAACCTAGTAGCCTCTATGATATTCTCTGGCCATACTAACCTAGTAGCCTCTATGATATTCTAACCTAGTAGCCTCTATGATATTCTAACCTAGTAGCCTCTATGATATTCTAACCTAGTAGCCTCTGATATTCTAACCTAGTAGCCTCTATGGTATTCTAACCTAGTAGCCTCTATGATATTCTAACCTAGTAGCCTCTATGATATTCTAACCTAGTAGCCTCTATGATATTCTAAGGGATGCTAAAAACCATCACTGTCATGCTGTGTTGGATGAGAAGCCATAGAGCACTACCCACATGGATGGATACACACACACATACACACACACACAGACCATTCCATGTCCTTTATTCCCAGACAGACCTGGCAGTACCTAACAGAATGATGGATTATTCTCTGATTAACCCCCTCACCTCTAGCCAAGTCGTTACAGCTGAGCTCAGAGTGATGGATGAAAGTCCTGCAGCCTCCCCATTCAGACCTGCTAGCTGTACACAGCATCAAGGATCCAGGGGAGGCTGCTGAAGGGGGGACGGCTCATAGAAATGGCTAGAATGGAGTGAATAGAATGGTATCCAACACATGGAAAACATGTCCATGTGTTGGATGTTTGATGCCATTCCATGAATTCCGTTCCAGCCATTACAATGAGCCGTCCTCCCATTTTAAAGTTCCTTCAGCCAGTGCAATGATCCATTTACCTCCTATGTCCACCTTATGACTCACTAGCTGAATAACCTGAATGCATCTTTTGTACTATTTTCAGACCAATATGTAATTCTCCCTGATACCAACACTAGCATAACTTATAGGAACAGTGTCTCATCTTGCCAAAACCTCCTGATACCAATCCACAACGGCCCATACCCCAACCGCCAAAATCAAATCATCTGAAGACGCCAAGCCATTTCACACGGTAGCGGTATCCTATTAGGTCTGTCCTGAAACAGAGAAAGGTTTGCCCTTCTTGCTGTTATTGTCTTGTAATTCACTTTTTGATCAGATACTCTCCTCATATCCACTCGGCTCTCTTATCCCACTGTCACAAAATGAGTGTGTTTTTTTTAAGCTCCGCCCCCAAAGCGGCCCAGTGTGATGCAAGAAACTCTGGAGAGGGGGAGAAGATAGATGTATTAAAGGTCTGGAGAGGGGGAGAAGAGAGATGTATTAAAGGTCTGGAGAGGGGGAGAAGAGAGATGTATTAAAGGTCTGGAGAGGGGGAGAAGAGAGATATTAAAGGTCTGGAGAGGGGGAGAAGAGATGTATTAAAGGTCTGGAGAGGGGGAGAGGAGAGATGTATTAAAGGTCTGGAGAGGGGGAGAAGAGAGATAGTAGGAGATGTTGGAGACAGGATGTACAGTGGCTTGTGAAAGTATTCACCCCCCTTGGCATTTTTCCTATTTTGTTGCCTTACAACCTGGAATTAAAATTGATTTTTGGGGTTTGTATCATTTGATTTAAACAACATGCCTACCACTTTGAAGATGCAAAATATGTTTTCTTGTGAAACAAAACAAGAAATAAGACAAAAAAACAGAAAACTTGAGTGTGCATAACTATTCACCCTCCCAAAGTCAATACTTTGTAGAGCCACCTTTTGCAGCAATTACAGCTGCAAGTCTCTTGGGGTATGTCTCTATAAACTTGGCACATCTAGCCACTGGGATTTTTGCCCATTCTTCAAGGCAAAACTGCTCCAGCTCCTTCAAGTTGGATGGGTTCCGCTGGTGTATAGCAATCTTTAAGTCATACCACAGATTCTCAATTAGATTGAGGTCTGGGCTTTGACTAGGTAATTCCAAGACATTTAAATGTTTCCCCTTAAACCACTCGAGTGTTGCTTTAGCAGTATGCTTAGGATCATTGTCCTGCTGGAAGGTGAACCTCCGTCCCAGTCTCAAATCTTTAGAAGACTGAAACAGGTTTCCCTCAAGAATTTCCCTGTATTTAGCGCCATCCATCATTCCTTCAATTCTGACCAGTTTCCCAGTCCCTACCGATGATGTTCTCGGTGTGATGAGCGGTGTTGGGTTTGCGCCAGACATAGCATTTTCCTTGATGGCCAAAAAGCTACATTTTAGTCTCATCTGACCAGATTACCTTCTTCCATACATTTGGGGAGTCTCCCACATGCCTTTTGGCGAACACCAAACGTGTTTGCTTATTTATTTCTTTAAGCAATGGCTTTTTTCTGGCCACTCTTCCATAATGTCCAGCTATGTGGAGTGTACGGATTAAAGTGGTCCTATGGACAGATACTCCAATCTCCGCTGTGGAGCTTTGCAGCTCCTTCAGGGTTTTTTTTGGTCTCTTTGTTGCCTCTCTGATTAATGCCCTCCTTGCCTGGTCCGTGAGTTTTTGTGGGTGGCCCGCTCTTGGCAGGTTTGTTGTGGTGCCATATTCTTTCAATTTTTTTATAATGGATTTAATGGTGCTCCGTGGGATGTTCAAAGTTCCAGATATTTTTTTATAACTCAACCCTGATCTGTACCTCTCCACAACTTTGTCCCTGACCTGTTTGGAGAGCTCCTTGGTCTTCATGGTGCTGCTTGCTTGGTGGTGCCCCTTGCTTAGTGGTGTTGGAGACTCTGGGGCCTTTCAGAACAGGTGTATATATACTGAGATCATGTGGCATTTAGATTGCACACAGGTGGACATTATTTAACAAATTATGTGACGTCTGAAGGTAATTGGTTGCACCAGATCTTATTTAGGGGCTTCATAGCAAAGGGGGTGAAGACATATGCACGCACCACTTTTCCGCGATTAATTTATTTGAAACAAGTAATTTTTTCATTTCAATTCACCAATTTGGACTATTTTGTGTATGTCCATTCATTTAAATTACAGGTTGTAATGCAACAAAATAGGAAAAACGCCAAGGGGGATGAACACTTTTGCAAGGCACTGTATAAACTTGGCACACGCCATACATACGCATGTTTCCCGTTATAAATCAGACCTGACCTAAAACCGTGCCCGCTTGAACGAGCATTATAACGGCCATTATTCACTTTTTTTTATGGTGACAATAACTCCCATTTTTGCTCTATACTTTGGAAGTATTGGAAATAGGCCAAGACCGTAGGCTATCCAAGGGAAATAGCAATTGCGAACAAGATCACATTTCTTTTGGAGGTGTTGGCAGAATGTTTTCTTGTGACATTTGTTGTATCTGACCGTTTCTGAAAGACAAAAACAATTGCCAATTGTTGTGGACCTGTAAAAAGATCGTTTGAATTGAAATGTTTTGCTTTGACTTTTTCCCGAACCTAAATATGCTGCACTGCCCACGAATTCTGAAACATTGTCTATTTGGAAAATAATGAACTACAGGAGCCTAGGCCTACTTACAGTGGTAGCCTACACACTTCAATGGTGTCTCTTCATTTACATATTTACATTTACGTCATTTAGCAGACGCTCTTATCCAGAGCGACTTACAAATTGGTGCATTCACCTTATAGCCAGTGGGATAACCACTTTACCAATTTTTTATTTATTTACTTTTTGGTGGGGTCAGGGGGGGGTTAGAAGGATTACTTTATCCTATCCCAGGTGTTCATTACTGTATGTTATAAACTGCGCTCCCTATTGGATGCATAGAGCAAAAACTATAAATGATAATAGCCTATTTAATTAACTGAGAGATAATCATGGTTGTTGTATGGCTCCTTGGGGGAATATGAACTCATGATGGCCAGAAAAGGTGAGGATTTTATTCTGCAATGGTTATGATTTTTATTTATTAGTTTATAAATGCAATATTGTCTACTGGAGAAATTTGACATGACAGTATTCAGACGTCAATGGAACAGGTGAACCGTCTGTTCTACCCTTAAACTAGATGCTTCGGATCGCATAGAGCAAAATACTTGAAATAACTGATCTATTTACTACTGTCAAGTGGGTCCAAATTAAATGAGAGATGGGATGGATGGTAGCCTATCCTAACTTAATGTAGGCATATGGGCTATTTCACGAGTCTGAAACCATCAGTCAGAAAAAGGTGAGGTATTTATTCTGCAATGATCATATGAAATAGCCTGAAATGATAGGAAATATATGCCTATTTTATAATTCATTTTAGAATGCAAAAATGCAATAAATAGATTTTGCTCTTCTCACTAATGGCAATTTATTGCATCTTGTTATTATATTTAGCGAGGCTACCAGTGTTTTTGTAATGAATGAGTGTCATCATACTGTATATTCCCCAATTTGCAGCAGGCTACTAGGCTACTTTTGCCTTCCTTCTTGCAATGCAATACTTCAACCACTAGAAACTGTGCCGTACGCATGGTCTAAAGTTTGCGGGAAGTCCATTTTCTTTGTTTGTTTTTGTTAGTGGAACAAGAGCATCCTGTCCACTGGTTACTCTTCAGGAGTGGAGATTAGTCTGAACACACACACACCTGTTTATTCTGAATAGGGCCTCTGGCTGTGTGGGAGATTGGATGGACAGACACACAGACACACACACCTTCTGTTTATTCTGAATAGGGTCTCTGTTTGTGCAGGAGATTGACCTGTACTGTACATACTCTGACACGTTGACAGGAAATCAAAGAGGCTATCTATAGAGGGAGGACCGAAGGGAGAGGGAGGGATGAAATGAGGTGATGGAGGGGAGAGCGATGGATAGACTTACCCAGGTGGTCCCTATCATTAACACCACTGTCCCACTGTCCTAGGGGCCCAGCCAGGATCTGTAACACAGGTGTGACCATGGTCGATAGTCACTCTCCCAGCATGATGAGACCCTACACTGGGCTGGATGAGAGAGAGAGAGAGAGAGAGAGAGAGAGAGGGAGGATTGGAACATTGTTTATTTCTCAAAAGCTCTCTACTGCTTAGCTCTCTAATTCCATTTCTCTCTGTGTGTCTGTCTGTCTCCTATATTTTTCTTACACTAAATGGTCCCTGCATAATGACTTTCCAAGCACTTAATGCAGATGATCATTTCTAAATGGTGCCGGAGGACAGATGTGGGTTAGAGTTGTGTCACGCTAGAATTGTGTTTCTGTTGCTTGGAGTAACGTGTTCATGTGTGCTAACCCTTGTCTGTGGGGAAGGTATCCTTTGGGACTTTCATGCTTTTGGGGATTTGAGGTATTATGTTTTATTATGTTCAAGATGCATGACACCATTAAACCAGCGGCACACTACATAACAGCCTTGTTATGACATGTAGTCGAACTGTCTTAAAAAAAAAAACATGCATTAGCCTATAACACAACTCTCTCAACTGTATGTTGAGTGGCATGTCTAAACCAATCAAACATTTCTAATTGGTAACATTCCTATCCAGTTTTGTATCAACATATAAATACTTTTGGTTTGGTCCTGTGTGATAAACTGCCATAATAATATAATAATGCACTAATGATACAATAGCTTTAATAATAGACAGAAGAAGAATTCTGAGATTTCCCTCATTAAAATGCAAATCAATTTATAACATTTTTGACATGTGTTTTTCTGGATATTTTTGTTGTTATTCTGTCTCTCACTGTTCAAATAAACCTACCATTAAAATTATAGACTGATCATTTATTTGTCAGTGGGCAAACGTACAAAATCAGCAGGGGATCAAATACTTTTTTCCCTCACTGTATATAGGGATGGGCACAGGCTGCTGTAGACTGTCGAGGGGTCTGACGGCTGCTGTAGACTGTCGAGGGGTCTAATGGCTGCTGTAGACTGTCGAGGGGTCGGGGGAAATTGAAATCTGTTGGTAAATGCCCCCACAGCCCTTCCTCTTCTTCCCCAAAGGCTTCCTCTCCCCTCTCCTCTCCCCCTCTTCCCGCTCCTCTCCTCTCTCCTCTTCCTCCCCTCCCCTCTCCTCTTCCCCTCTCCTCTCCTCTCTCCTCTTCCCCTCTCCTCTCTCCTCTTCCCCTCTCCTCTCTCATCTTCCCCCCTCCCCTCTCCTCTCCCCTCTTTCCCTCTCCTCTCCCCTCCTCTCTTCCCATCTCCCCTCTCCCCCTCTCCTCTTCTGCTTTATCTTGTCCTTCTCTCTTCCCCCCCAGTCCTCCCACATCTTCCCCAGGGAGATGGGCTTCTCATGCTGCTGGCATTTGCAATCTGCTCCCCAATTATCTCCCTGTAGCTTCTACAGCCTGGTCCCTGGCAAGAGAACATTAAAGCCCATCTCTGTACCCCTCACACACATACACACACACACCACCGTCCAATCCTCTCTAAATGCCCATCTCTGCCCTCCCATGCAATGCCTCCCTAAAATATGTTGTCTGTTTTACATTTACATTTACGTCATTTAGCAGACACTCTTATCCAGAGCGATTTACAAATTGGTGCATTCACCTTATAGCCAGTGGGATAACCACTTTACAATGTTTATTTTTTATTTTTGTTTTTTTTGGGTGGTGTGGTGGGGTAAGGGGGGGTAGAAGTATTACTTTATCCTATCCCAGGTATTCCTTAAAGAGGTGGGGTTTCAAATGTCTCCGGAAGGTGGTGAGTGACTCCGCTGTCCTGGCGTCGTGAGGGAGCTTGTTCCACCATTGGGGTGCCAGAGCAGCGAACAGTTTTGACTGGGCTGAGCGGGAACTGTGCTTCCGCAGAGGTAGGGGAGCCAGCAGGCCAGAGGTGGATGAACGCATGGTGTTGTCCAGGGTCACGCCAAGGCTCTTCGCACTCTGGGAGGAGGACACAACGGAGTGATGGCGAGATCATGGAACAGGCAGTCCTTCCCCGGGAGGAAGAGCAGCTCCGTCTTGCCAAGGTTCAGCTTGAGGTGGTGATCCGTCATCCACACTGATATGTCTGCCAGACATGCAGTGATGCGATTCGCCACCTGGTTATCAGAAGGGGGAAAGGAGAAGATTAGTTGTGTGTCGTCTGCGTAGCAATGATAGGAGAGGCCATGTGAGGATATGACAGAGCCAAGTGACTTGGTGTATAGCGAGAATAGAAGAGGGCCTAGAACTGAGCCCTGGGGGACACCAGTGGTGAGAGTACGTGGTGCGGAGACAGCTTCTCGCCACGCCACGCCACTTGGTAGGAGCGACCGGTCAGGTAGGACGCAATCCAAGAGTGAGCCGCGCCGGAGATGCCCAGCTCGGAGAGGGTGGAGAGGAGGATCTTATGGTTCACAGTATCAAAGGCAGCAGACAGGTCTAGAAGGACAAGAGTAGAGGAGAGAGAGAGCTTTAGCAGTGCGGAGAGCCTCCGTGACACAGAGAAGAGCAGTCTCAGTTGAATGTCTTAACCTGACTGGTTTGGATCAAGAAGGTCATTCTGAGAGAGATAGCAAGAGAGTTGGCTAAAGACGGCACGCTCAAGAGTTTTGGAGAGAAAAGAAAGAAGGGATACTGGTCTGTAGTTGTTGACATCAGAGTGTTGGTTTTTTGAGAAGGGGTGCAACTATCACTCTCTTGAAGACGGAAGGTACATAGCCAGCGGTCAAGGATGAGTTCATCAGCGAGGTGAGGTAAGGGAGAAGGTCACCGGAGATGGTCTGGAGAAGAGAGGAGGGGATAGGGTCAAGCGGGCAGTCGCAAGATTTTATCTGGAGAGAGAGGGGAGAAAGAAGTCAAAGCATAGGGTAGGGCAGTGTGAGCAGGACCAGCAGTGTCATTTGACTTAACAAACGAGGATCGGATGTCGTCAACCTTCTTTTCAAAATGGTTGACGAAGTCATCCACAGAGAGGGAGGAGGGGGGGGAGGGGGAGGAGGATTCAGCAGGGAGGAGAAGGTGGCAAAGAGCTTCCTAGGGTTAGAGGCAGATGCTTGGAATTTAGAGTGGTAGAAAGTGGCCTTAGCAGCAGAAACAGATGAAGAAAATGTAGAGAGGAGGGAGTGAAAAGATGCCAGGTCCGCAGGGAGTCTAGTTTTCCTCCATTTCCGCTCGGCTGCCCGGAGCCCTGTTCTGTGAGCTCGCAATGAGTCATCAAGCCACGGAGCTGCTGGTCCATTGGCAATGGAGTGTCACTTTTAACAGGAGACTCCTACGTCATTCTCTGTAGTATAGAACTCGAATGAGCTGTAGTCTTACAGACCAGACTGTTGTGGATAACAGTGCTTTATGTAGGCCTAGGCCCACACATGAGTGAGAGAGGGGTATTTGTCAGTAGAGTTTTGTAACAATTTTCTAAGTAATTAATTCCCATGGGTTGCCAAAACTTTGTTGTGCAGAACTATTTTTAGGCCTACTAGGTGTTCCTGTGAGGAGGTTGTCCATAGATACCGTTCCCATCCAGAAGTTCTCCTGTGAGGAGGTTGTCCATAGATACCGTTCCCATCCAGTAGTTCTCCTGTGAGGAGGTTGTCCATAGATACCGTTCCCATCCAGAAGTTCTCCTGTGAGGAGGTTGTCCATAGATACCGTTCCCATCCAGTAGTTCTCCTGTGAGGAGATTGCTCATAGATACTGTATTTATTTACTAACACATCCTTTAAGGTTTGGGGCTCAATAATGCAGTTCTCAGAGTGTTAGGATCACAGTGTTAATTGGCCCTCTTCTTCTCTCCTTTTCCAGATAAGTTCAATGCCTACGTGACGCTGAAGGTGCAGAACGTCAAAAGCACGACCATCACGGTGCGAGGGGACCAGCCATGCTGGGAACAGGACTTCATGTTGTAAGTACAGTATCACACATAACATGCTGTTTATCCCGTAGGTCTGGGGTTGGCACTGTCTCTCAGAGTAGTATGTTTCTGAGAGTATTATATGTTTCTGAGAGTATTGTATGTCTCTGAGAGTATTGTATGTCTCTGAGAGTATTGTATGTCTCTAAGAGTATTGTATGTTTCTGATAGTATTGTATGTCTCTGAGAGTATTGTATGTTTCTGAGAGTATTGTATGTTTCTGAGAGTATTGTATGCTTCTGAGAGTATTGTATGCTTCTGGGAGTATTGTATGCTTCTGAGAGTATTATATGTCTCTGAGAGTATTGTATGTCTCTGAGAGTATTGTATGTTTCTGAGAGTATTGTATGTTTCTGAGAGTATTGTATGTCTCTGAGAGTATTGTATGTTTC
>NC_140004.1:44729717-44816977 GCF_964263955.1 Coregonus lavaretus
TCTGTCTCCTATATTTTTCTTACACTAAATGGTCCCTGCATAATGACTTTCCAAGCACTTAATGCAGATGATCATTTCTAAATGGTGCCGGAGGACAGGTGTGGGTTAGAGTTGTGTCACGCTAGAATTGTGTTTCTGTTGCTTGGAGTAACGTGTTCATGTGTGCTAACCCTTGTCTGTGGGGAAGGTATCCTTTGGGACTTTCATGCTTTTGGGGATTTGAGGTATTATGTTTTATTATGTTCAAGATGCATGACACCATTAAACCAGCGGCACACTACATAACAGCCTTGTTATGACATGTAGTCGAACTGTCTTAAAAAAAAAAACATGCATTAGCCTATAACACAACTCTCTCAACTGTATGTTGAGTGGCATGTCTAAACCAATCAAACATTTCTAATTGGTAACATTCCTATCCAGTTTTGTATCAACATATAAATACTTTTGGTTTGGTCCTGTGTGATAAACTGCCATAATAATATAATAATGCACTAATGATACAATAGCTTTAATAATAGACAGAAGAAGAATATAATTATCCAAAGAAGTTTGGAAAAATACATTTTATAAGGTCTAAAATTAGCAAATCAATTTATAACATTTTTGACATGCGTTTTTCTGGATTTTTTTTGTTGCTATTCTGTCTCTCACTGTTCAAATAAACCTACCATTAAAATTATAGACTGATCATGACTTTGTCAGTGGGCAAATGTACAAAATCAGCAGGGGATCAAATACTTTTTTCCCCCATTGTACGCTCTGTACAAGGCCATGTTTTATGAGCGTTCATATGGCGGAAGAATGTCTTTACCCCATGTAATAATATGAATCGGCCAACAGAATGACTGTCTACCAGTGGCTAGTCTTCTCTTCTGTTTCAGGGAGCTAGTTGAATTATTTCTCTGCAGTCTGCGCTCAAAAATCCACCATGATTGAGTTTCCCGTCCCCTTAATATCATCCCTCATGTCTAACGAGCTGTATAGATGATATTAGTCTCTGTGTACGTCCCAAATGCCACCCTATATAGTGCGGGCTCTGGTGAAAAGTAGTGCACTATATAGGGAATAGGGTGCCATTTGGGATTCACCCCTCACAAAAGAACAATGGCTACTTCTTTTTATGGAGAGAGCATAGTCATCGTCATTGAGTGAAACGGCGGTCGTATGGGTCATGGGGGTTAAATTTAATAATTGGTTAGATAATATGCCCTGTTCCAACCCTCATTTAGCATATCTGATTCAGCTTGTTAAGGTCTTGTTGAGCAGCTAATAAGTAGAATCAGGTGTGTTAAATTAGGGTTGGACTGAAAACCCACAGGACAGTAGATCTCAAGGAAGAGGGTTGGACAGCCCTGGTGAAGTGGCTTCAGCATGGTAGGGAACCAGAGAGTTGGATGTGTCTCAAATGGCCATAGGGTTCTACAGTGAGGGGAAAAAAGTATTTGATCCCCTGCTGATTTTGTACGTTTGCCAACTGACAAAGACATGATCAGTCTATAATTTTAATGGTAGGTTTATTTGAACAGTGAGAGACAGAATAACAACAAAATAATCCAGAAAACGCATGTCAAAAATGTTATAAATTGATTTGCATTTTAATGAGGGAAATAAGTATTTGACCCCTCTGCAAAACATGACTTAGTACTTGGTGGAAAAGCCCTTGTTGGCAATCACAGAGGTCAGATGTTTCTTGTAGTTGGCCACCAGGTTTGCACACATCTCAGGAGGGATTTTGTTCCACTCCTCTTTGCAGATGTTCTCCAAGTCATTAAGGTTTCGAGGCTGACGTTTGGCAACTCGAACCTTCAGCTCCCTCCACATATTTTCTATGGGATTAAGGTCTGGAGACTGGCTAGGCCACTCCAGGACCTTTAATGTGCTTCTTCTTGAGCCACTCCTTTGTTGCCTTGGCAGTGTGTTTTGGGTCATTGTCATGCTGGAATACCCATCCACGACCCATTTTCAATGCCCTGGGAGGTTCTCACCCAAGATTTGACGGTACATGGCCCTGTCCATCGTCCCTTTGATGCAGTGAAGTTGTCCTGTCCCCTTAGCAGAAAAACACCCCCAAAGCATAATGTTTCCACCTCCATGTTTGACGGTGGGGATGGTGTTCTTGGGGTCATAGGCAGCATTCCTCCTCCTCCAAACACGGCGAGTTGAGTTGATGCCAAAGAGCTCGATTTTGGTCTCATCTGACCACAACACTTTCACCCAGTTCTCCTCTGAATCATTCAGATGTTCATTGGCAAACTTCAGACGGCCCTGTATATGTGCTTTCTTGAGCAGGGGGACCTTGCAGGCGCTGCAGGATTTCAGTCCTTCACGGCGTAGTGTGTTACCAATTGTTTTCTTGGTGACTATGGTCCCAGCTGCCTTGAGATCATTGACAAGATCCTCTCGTGTAGTTCTGGGCTGATTCCTCACCGTTCTCATGATCATTGCAACTCCACGAGGTGAGATCTTGCATGGAGCCCCAGGCCGAGGGAGATTGACAGTTATTTTGTGTTTCTTCCATTTGCGAATAATCGCACCAACTGTTGTCACCTTCTCAACAAGCTGCTTGGCAATGGTCTTGTAGCCCATTCCAGCCTTGTGTAGGTCTACAATCTTGTCCCTGACATCCTTGGAGAGCTCTTTGGTCTAAGAGTGTGCTCCTAATCTCAGCTCGTTACCTGTATAAAATACACCTGGGAGCCAGAAATCTTTCTGATTGAGAGGGGGTCAAATACTTATTTCCCTCATTAAAATGCAAATCAATTTATAACATTTTTGACATGTGTTTTTCTGGATATTTTTGTTGTTATTCTGTCTCTCACTGTTCAAATAAACCTACCATTAAAATTATAGACTGATCATTTATTTGTCAGTGGGCAAACGTACAAAATCAGCAGGGGATCAAATACTTTTTTCCCTCACTGTATATAGGGATGGGCACAGGCTGCTGTAGACTGTCGAGGGGTCTGACGGCTGCTGTAGACTGTCGAGGGGTCTAATGGCTGCTGTAGACTGTCGAGGGGTCGGGGGAAATTGAAATCTGTTGGTAAATGATGCCCCCACAGCCCTTCCTCTTCTTCCCCAAAGGCTTCCTCTCCCCTCTCCTCTCCCCCTCTTCCCGCTCCTCTCCTCTCTCCTCTTCCTCCCCTCCCCTCTCCTCTTCCCCTCTCCTCTCCTCTCTCCTCTTCCCCTCTCCTCTCTCCTCTTCCCCTCTCCTCTCTCATCTTCCCCCCTCCCCTCTCCTCTCCCCTCTTTCCCTCTCCTCTCCCCTCCTCTCTTCCCATCTCCCCTCTCCCCCTCTCCTCTTCTGCTTTATCTTGTCCTTCTCTCTTCCCCCCCAGTCCTCCCACATCTTCCCCAGGGAGATGGGCTTCTCATGCTGCTGGCATTTGCAATCTGCTCCCCAATTATCTCCCTGTAGCTTCTACAGCCTGGTCCCTGGCAAGAGAACATTAAAGCCCATCTCTGTACCCCTCACACACATACACACACACACCACCGTCCAATCCTCTCTAAATGCCCATCTCTGCCCTCCCATGCAATGCCTCCCTAAAATATGTTGTCTGTTTTACATTTACATTTACGTCATTTAGCAGACACTCTTATCCAGAGCGACTTACAAATTGGTGCATTCACCTTATAGCCAGTGGGATAACCACTTTACAATGTTTATTTTTTATTTTTGTTTTTTTTGGGTGGTGTGGTGGGGTAAGGGGGGGTAGAAGTATTACTTTATCCTATCCCAGGTATTCCTTAAAGAGGTGGGGTTTCAAATGTCTCCGGAAGGTGGTGAGTGACTCCGCTGTCCTGGCGTCGTGAGGGAGCTTGTTCCACCATTGGGGTGCCAGAGCAGCGAACAGTTTTGACTGGGCTGAGCGGGAACTGTGCTTCCGCAGAGGTAGGGGAGCCAGCAGGCCAGAGGTGGATGAACGCATGGTGTTGTCCAGGGTCACGCCAAGGCTCTTCGCACTCTGGGAGGAGGACACAACGGAGTGATGGCGAGATCATGGAACAGGCAGTCCTTCCCCGGGAGGAAGAGCAGCTCCGTCTTGCCAAGGTTCAGCTTGAGGTGGTGATCCGTCATCCACACTGATATGTCTGCCAGACATGCAGTGATGCGATTCGCCACCTGGTTATCAGAAGGGGGAAAGGAGAAGATTAGTTGTGTGTCGTCTGCGTAGCAATGATAGGAGAGGCCATGTGAGGATATGACAGAGCCAAGTGACTTGGTGTATAGCGAGAATAGAAGAGGGCCTAGAACTGAGCCCTGGGGGACACCAGTGGTGAGAGTACGTGGTGCGGAGACAGCTTCTCGCCACGCCACGCCACTTGGTAGGAGCGACCGGTCAGGTAGGACGCAATCCAAGAGTGAGCCGCGCCGGAGATGCCCAGCTCGGAGAGGGTGGAGAGGAGGATCTTATGGTTCACAGTATCAAAGGCAGCAGACAGGTCTAGAAGGACAAGAGTAGAGGAGAGAGAGAGCTTTAGCAGTGCGGAGAGCCTCCGTGACACAGAGAAGAGCAGTCTCAGTTGAATGTCTTAACCTGACTGGTTTGGATCAAGAAGGTCATTCTGAGAGAGATAGCAAGAGAGTTGGCTAAAGACGGCACGCTCAAGAGTTTTGGAGAGAAAAGAAAGAAGGGATACTGGTCTGTAGTTGTTGACATCAGAGTGTTGGTTTTTTGAGAAGGGGTGCAACTATCACTCTCTTGAAGACGGAAGGTACATAGCCAGCGGTCAAGGATGAGTTCATCAGCGAGGTGAGGTAAGGGAGAAGGTCACCGGAGATGGTCTGGAGAAGAGAGGAGGGGATAGGGTCAAGCGGGCAGTCGCAAGATTTTATCTGGAGAGAGAGGGGAGAAAGAAGTCAAAGCATAGGGTAGGGCAGTGTGAGCAGGACCAGCAGTGTCATTTGACTTAACAAACGAGGATCGGATGTCGTCAACCTTCTTTTCAAAATGGTTGACGAAGTCATCCACAGAGAGGGAGGAGGGGGGGGAGGGGGAGGAGGATTCAGCAGGGAGGAGAAGGTGGCAAAGAGCTTCCTAGGGTTAGAGGCAGATGCTTGGAATTTAGAGTGGTAGAAAGTGGCCTTAGCAGCAGAAACAGATGAAGAAAATGTAGAGAGGAGGGAGTGAAAAGATGCCAGGTCCGCAGGGAGTCTAGTTTTCCTCCATTTCCGCTCGGCTGCCCGGAGCCCTGTTCTGTGAGCTCGCAATGAGTCATCAAGCCACGGAGCTGCTGGTCCATTGGCAATGGAGTGTCACTTTTAACAGGAGACTCCTACGTCATTCTCTGTAGTATAGAACTCGAATGAGCTGTAGTCTTACAGACCAGACTGTTGTGGATAACAGTGCTTTATGTAGGCCTAGGCCCACACATGAGTGAGAGAGGGGTATTTGTCAGTAGAGTTTTGTAACAATTTTCTAAGTAATTAATTCCCATGGGTTGCCAAAACTTTGTTGTGCAGAACTATTTTTAGGCCTACTAGGTGTTCCTGTGAGGAGGTTGTCCATAGATACCGTTCCCATCCAGAAGTTCTCCTGTGAGGAGGTTGTCCATAGATACCGTTCCCATCCAGTAGTTCTCCTGTGAGGAGGTTGTCCATAGATACCGTTCCCATCCAGAAGTTCTCCTGTGAGGAGGTTGTCCATAGATACCGTTCCCATCCAGTAGTTCTCCTGTGAGGAGATTGCTCATAGATACTGTATTTATTTACTAACACATCCTTTAAGGTTTGGGCTCAATAATGCAGTGCTCAGAGTGTTAGGATCACAGTGTTAATTGGCCCTCTTCTTCTCTCCTTTTCCAGATAAGTTCAATGCCTACGTGACGCTGAAGGTGCAGAACGTCAAAAGCACGACCATCACGGTGCGAGGGGACCAGCCATGCTGGGAACAGGACTTCATGTTGTAAGTACAGTATCACACATAACATGCTGTTTATCCCGTAGGTCTGGGGTTGGCACTGTCTCTCAGAGTAGTATGTTTCTGAGAGTATTATATGTTTCTGAGAGTATTGTATGTCTCTGAGAGTATTGTATGTCTCTGAGAGTATTGTATGTCTCTAAGAGTATTGTATGTTTCTGATAGTATTGTATGTCTCTGAGAGTATTGTATGTTTCTGAGAGTATTGTATGTTTCTGAGAGTATTGTATGCTTCTGAGAGTATTGTATGCTTCTGGGAGTATTGTATGCTTCTGAGAGTATTATATGTCTCTGAGAGTATTGTATGTCTCTGAGAGTATTGTATGTTTCTGAGAGTATTGTATGTTTCTGAGAGTATTGTATGTCTCTGAGAGTATTGTATGTTTCTGAGAGTATTGTATGTCTCTGAGAGTATTGTATGTTTCTGAGAGTATTGTATGCTTCTGAGAGTATTGTATGTCTCTGAGAGTATTGTATGTTTCTGAGAGTATTGTATGTCTCTGAGAGTATTGTATGTTTCTGAGAGTATTGTATGTTTCTGAGAGTATTGTATGTTTCTGGCCTTCAGGTCTGACACAAGTTTCTATTTCAGTTCAAACTTGAGCAAATCTTTTTTGTGAGTGTAGGATTGGTTAGTTCAGCGTTCCAATAATCTCTATGAAATGTATTTGAACTCGGCCATAGCCTGTAATGTATATTGACTTGTTTGTTCCACCTACTGTAAGTACAACATCCAATCTCTCCACACTTGAGCCTGATGGGGCCTAGTCAAAAGCAGTGCACTATATAGGGAATAGGATGCTGGAGAAATGTAACCAATCTCAAATTCATAGACAGCACTATGGATGCAAGGACCGACCAGCCATGATATAACAATTATTTAACCATGTTTTGAGGCTATACATTGTTTGTTTACATTTCCTTTGCTTATAAACATTGGAGTGAAACAATCTTCTATTTTGGGTTCTGACGGGGTACGACAGTTGAACTAAGCACATGATGCATTTATTAGTTATGTTCTTCAACAATGAATGGGTACATGTCATTAACGTACAAGTCCAAAAATGGATGTAGCAACTGCAGACTGCCCCTTTTTAAGTCAACTAGAAGGCTAGCTTTATGCTGCATTCGTAACCACGTGGGAAGTCACCACATTCGACGGGGAAGAATCCACTTGAACAGCCCTCCAATTGGAACTCGTCCCCAGCTCCCACTTGTCCCGCATGCTGACCTCTGACCTCACCTATTAAGGAATTTTTGGCAGTTAAATACAACAGCAAAACTATATTTTCAGAGTAGCTTCCCCAACACTGGTTGGGACTCCAGCCTAGCTGAGAGACGACGCTCCTAAGTGGGAGTGATGTGAAGGGAAATTTAATAGGAGACCACTAATAAATGAACAGGCAGATTTAAATTGAATGAGCGGAGTGGAGAGCTGTGGGAGAGGGGGAGAATTGGCTGGGCTGTGTACCATCCATGTCTCTCACCTGGCTCCAACCGACTGTTACATGTTTAGTTGTCGGTTTCTCTGGTTTGTTGTAACGTCTTTTTAATTCCTGGCTTTTGTCATTTTTTATTTCCCCTGTGGATTCTGGTAGATGAATGTGTTTTTTACACAGTAGGGCCTAGGTCTTTTGTTGTGACGATTTGGAAATGTCTTGCAGCTGTTTGTTTTCTACTCCTAGTGGTGGGTTAGGTGTGTGGTGGTGACTCCTCTTGACTGAATTGAATGCCAGTCCCAGAGGGAGACTGGTTTGCGTCTAATGATGGAAGGTAGCAGACGGTGTTGTAGGGGTTAATGGTGACCCTCCGTTTACACAGATTGTCTGGTTCAAGATGCAAGAGGAAGAATAGAAAGAGGATGGTGAAAGACGAGGGGGGGAGAGAGGCTATTTATTCGACAATCTCTGCGGCCTCTGAAATGCCAGTCGCCACAACGCAGCACCTCACTGTGTAGAGGGGAGAAGGAGTGGAGCCACTCTGAAGCACGCGTGCACACACCACACACACACACACACCACACACACACACACACACACACACACACACACACACACACACACACACACACACACACACACAAGAGCTGGGACGATAAACTGGACGTTATCGACACCGAACAAACCGACCACTTTATCGTGGACATTTTGCAGATATCGTTCATTACGATAAATAACCTATAGGGTCCTAATAGAGAAATGTGAAGTTTGAAATGAAATAAGTTTGCTAATACGGGTGATTATTAATAGGTACAACATTCAAAGCAGTTGTAGTAGTTTTTAAGGGTCTTATAAAAAATAAAAAAAAGTACATTTGAATGTTATAAATGTATTGTTGAATTTATCGCTATCTTGATAATTCAGTGAATTTATCGTGATATGGATTTTGGTCCATATCGTCCAGCTCTAAAACACACACACACACACACACACACACACACACACACACAGTGTGTTCTATAATGTACATTCTTCACATAGCTTATTTTTCTTAGTCTTCTATTCTTTATACTGCTTTTTAGTTTATTATTGAAGCAATAAAGGCCTGAGAACCTGGAGATGATGTGTGATAACGCCCGACTAAGGGCTGTTCTTAGGCCTGAGGTGAAGCCGAGGGAAACATCCCTTAGGAGGGAGTTATCGCACGATAATTCCCGGGTTCGAGGGCCTTATTGCTTAAATAATGACGGCAAACTGACGGCAAACTATGTGCATTTCTGTTTTGTTTTATCTTTGTTTATATTTTGCCAATTCTTTGGATATATCCATTATATCCGGCAGGTAGCCTAGCGGAGCGTTGGACCAGTAACCGAAAGGTCGCTGGTTCAAATCCCCCCGAGCCGACTAGGTGAAAAATCTATCGATGTGCCCTTGAGCAAGGCACTTAACCCTAATTGCTCGTCTAAGTCGCTCTGGATAAGAACGTCTGCAAGATGACTAAAACGTAAATGATAACGATCCTGATAAATACATTTGTCTGGATCAGAGAAGCTGTCAGTCTCGTCACGTTCATATGCACGCGTTGAGATCGCAACAAATAAACGGCAACATGTTGCACAGGTCGGATAGGCGCACTGTGAGGCTTATATTAACCCCCGCTGTACCAAACTGATACATTTGGTTAATAATATAATATAAATATATTTTAGTCATTTAGCAGACACTCTTATCCAGGCTAGTAGCATGGGGAAATATTGTCTAGACACTTTTTCCCAGGGGGAGATGAAGTTTATAAATTGACTGGCTGGGCTGTGGGACGGTGGATGCGCATTGATAAATCTAATTACCCTCGTGGAATGCGGGGATTGTGGTTATTAGCTCCCTGCTAGCAACCCGTCAGCATCCAGGATCCAAACAACCCGTTTTATATAATTGCCATTTGATTCTTGATTGATATTGTACTGCATTTCACTGTACCGCGTGCACGTGACCAATAAGATTTGATTTTGACACACACAGGGTTAGAGAGATGGAGGGAGAAAAGGAGGGAGAGGAAGGGAGATAGATGGAGAGGTGAGGAATGGGGGGAGGGAGCAGAGAAGTGTAGATGGGGATAGCCCAGTATACCTTATTTGAGGTACTACTTCCCTGGCAAAGAGATGAGAGATTAAGCCCTGACTTAAATGGTCATTAACACTCCTGGGATGGCAGGATAGTAGAGGATTATGTGTTAAAATAGCTGTAGTCTGGTGGCACTGCACTGACTGACTCTGTGCTCCTTCCAAAATGTGTGCTGTGCTGCTTGTTTTGGACAAATTAATGGACAAATTAAGTAGGCCACTATTCTATTCTAGATTCTACTCCATTTTACATAAGTGGTGGTTGGGAGGGAGACTGTCTCATACTGACTATTTCCTCCTGGTCTCGAGAGGTTTTTGTGTGATGTGTAATTTCCAGTTGGGCTAGTGGCCAATCCTAAATAATATCCCATTTAGCAGACACTTTTATAATATAATAATAATAATATCCCATTTAGCAGACACTTTTATCCAAAGCGACTTACAGTCATGTGTGCATACATTTTTACGTATGGGTGGTCCCGGGGATCGAACCCACTACCCTGGCGTTACAAGCGCCATGCTCTACCAATTGAGCTACAGAGGACCACCAAAAAAGGGCTATGGTTTTTGAGATAGCCCTACCCGAGGTAGAACAAAACACAGCCATGTTCTTTCTCTAATGTCTCTGTCTCCCATTTATTATTATTTTTAATGCAAAAGTGGTTAAATTGATAGATGTTGTGCCACACCCCCTAACCTCAAAACATGCAGCCACACCCCCTAACCTCAAAACATGCAGCCACACCCCCTAACCTAAAAACATGCAGCCACACCCCCTAACCTCAAAACATGCAGCCACACCCCCTAATCTCAAAACATGCAGCCACACCCCCTAACCTCAAAACATGCAGCCACACCCCCTAACCTCAAAACATGCAGCCACACCCCCTAACCTCAAAACATGCAGCCACACCCCCTAACCTCAAAACATGCAGCCACACCCCCTAACCTCAAAACATGCAGCCACACCCCCTAACCTCAAAACATGCAGCCACACCCCCTAACCTCAAAACATGCAGCCACACCCCCTAACCTAAAAACATGCAGCCACACCCCCTAACCTAAAAACATGCAGCCACACCCCCTAAACTCAAAACGTGCAGCCACACCCCCTAAACTCAAAAACGTGCAGCCACACCCCCTAACCTCAAAACATGCAGCCACACCCCCTAATCTCAAAACATGCAGCCACACCCCCTAACCTCAAAACATGCAGCCACACCCCCTAACCTCAAAACATGCAGCCACACCCCCTAACCTCAAAACATGCAGCCACACCCCCTAACCTCAAAACATGCAGCCACACCCCCTAAACTCAAAAACATGCAGCCACACCCCCTAACCTCAAAACATGCAGCCACACCCCCTAATCTCAAAACATGCAGCCACACCCCCTAACCTCAAAACATGCAGAATAATGACTGGCTGGAGGGCGGGGGCACAAACTCATGTAACCCAATATTGCTCTGCTATTGGTAAAATGTGGAATACAAGTAATCAGTTGTCTGCACTATATACACAAATAAACAGCATTAGGATATGACCTTGATTGTATTTCAGCTATCCCTGAACCTGATTTAGCTTTGAGTCTTTTTTGCAGATGTCTTCAATACTATTGTGGATAATCATGCTTCCTTAAATAAATGAAGGGTTAAAGGTAGATCGAATGCCTGGTACACTCCGGAATTATCAGAAGTCATTCATAGAAGAGATGATGCTTGGGTCAAGGCCAGGAACACAGGCTTAGGCCAGGACTGGCAAGCTTTTAAGCAACTGAGGAATCATTGTGTAAGACGAATCAGAAAGGCTAAGTCTGATTCTTATGTAACCGCTCTTTCAGATTGTAACCGGTTAAACGGCTAAATTCAGGAAAACTGTCAAATCCATTATGTTTTACTTCCTCTCTGCCACAACAAATTAATTCAGGCACTGGCCTTATTAAAAAGAAAATGCCATCATTGATGCATTTAATCACCATTTTATTTCATTTTATCTCTTTGTAATAACTTCTAAGCCTATTTACAATGATATTGGGCTGGATGCTGATAGCGGAAACTTGCTGAATGATCAGAGAAATTACAGTCAAAGCTTTTCTTTTAGGCTATTCACAGAATAATAAGTCCTGGATGCTTTGATAGCAATAGACAACAAGCAATCCACAGGAGCCGACCAACTGGACCCTGGTCTGCTTAAGTGTGCAGCGCCCATCATTGTTGGCTCAAAAACCCACTTTTTTTTTATTGAACATTGATATCAGGAAATATTCCAAAATTTTTGAAATCAGCTCTTGTGCTGCCACTCCATAAGGGCAGGATATATCTTAATAATTATCGCCCCATTTCAAGGCTTCCTTGTCTGGCTGAGATTCTTGAATCCTTGGTAAATGTACAACTTTGCTATTTTTTATCAGATAAATGTATTTTGAATGTAAACCAATCATGGTTTAGGCCTGGGCATCACACTATTACAGCAACCACTTTAGTTGTTAATGATCTTGTCAATGCTTTAGACACTACAATTAAATGTGCTGCTTTGTTTGTGGAGCTGTCAAAAACTTTTGATACTGTTGATCGTGTTATTTTATTGAGTAAGTTGTCCTCGATAGGCCTGAGCTCTGACGCCTGTTCATGGTTTCATGACTATCTTAGTGACTGTACTCAGGCCATCGTAATTGATAGGGTTAAGTCTGAATTTCTTGAGGTACATAAAGGTACAGTGCATTCGGGAAAGTATTCAGACCCTTTGACTTTTTCCACATTTTGTTACGTTACAGCCTTATTCTAAAATTGATTAAATATTTATTTTTTTCTCATCAATCTACACACAATATCCCATAAGGACAAAGCAAAAACATATTTTTCAAAATTTTTGCAAAATAAAAACCGGAAATATAACATTTACATAAGTATTCAGACCCTGTACTCAGTACTTTGTTGAAGCACCTTTTATTTATTTATTTCAACTTTATTTAACCAGGTTAGCCAGTTGGCAGCGATTACAATCAATCAATCAATCAAATTGTATTTATAAAGCCCTATTTACATCAGCAGATGTCACAAAATGCTATACAGAAACCCAGCCTAAAACCCCAAACAGCAAGCAATGCAGATGTAGAAGCACGGTGGCTAGGAAAAACTCCCTAGAAAGGCAGAAACCTAGGAAGAAACCTAGAGAGGAACCAGGCTCTGAGGGGTGGCCAGTCCCCTTCTGGCTGTGCCGGGTGGAGATTATAACAGTATATGGCCATTAAGGCCTGATTTTTCTCCAAGATGTTCAAACGTTCATAGATGACCAGCAGGGTCAAATAATAATCGCAGTGGTTGTAGAGGTTGCAGCAGGTCAGTACATCAGGAGTAAATGTCACTTGGCTTTTCATAGCCAGGCATTTAGAGGTTGAAATAGCAGGTGCGATAGAGAGAGTTGAAAACAGCAGGTCTGGGACAAGGTAGCACGTCCGGTGAACAGGTCAGGGTTCCATAGCCGCAGTGGAAACTGGATTACAGCCTCGAGTCTTCTTGGGTATGACGCTACTAGCTTGGCACACCTGTATTTGGGGACTTTCTCCCATTCTTCTCTGCAGATCCTCTCAAGCTCTGTCAGGTTGGATGGGGAGCATCGCTGCACAGCTATTTTCAGGTCTCTCCAGAGATGTTCAATTGGGTTCAAGAACAGGTTCTGGCTGGGCCACTCAAGGACATTCACAGACTTGTCCCAAAGCCACTCCTGCATTGTCTTGGCTGTGTGCTTAGGGTCGTTGTCCTGTTGGAAGGTGAACCTTCCCAGTCTGAGGTCCTGAGCGCTCTGGAGCAGGTTTTCATCAAGGAGTTAGGTTAAAGGGTTACGGTTAGGGTTAGGGGAAGGGTTAGCTAACATGCTAAGTATTTGCAAAGTAGCTAAAAAGTAGTAAGTAGTTAAAAAGTTGCTAGTAAGTAAAATGCTAAAGTTGTCAGTTTATTTAGTAAATATTATTTATTGAACTGCATTGTTGGTTAAGGGCTTGTAAGTAAGCATTTCATGGTAAGGTCTACACCTGTTGTATTCGGAGCATGTGACAAATACAATTTTTTTGGGACGCCATATGTGACTACATTTCCCATTTGAGTCTTATGTATTTGATTCTTATGGGCCGCCCCCAGGTGGTAAGGGTAGGTAACAACACATCTGCCACGCTGATCCTCAACACGGGGGCCTCTCAGGGGTGCGTGCTCAGTCCCTTCCTGTACTCCCCTGTTCACCCATGACTGCATGTCCAAGCACGACTCCAACACCATCATTAAGTTTGCAGACGACACAACAGTGGTAGGCCTGATCACCGACAACGATGAGACAGCCTATAGGGAGTTGGTCAGAGACCTGGCCGTGTGGTGCCAGGATAGCAACCTCTCCCTCAACGTGACCAAGACAAAGGAGATGATTGTGGACTACAGGAAAAAAAAGAGGACTGAGCACGCCCCCATTCTCATCGACGGGGCTGTAGTGGAACAGGTTGAGAGCTTCAAGTTCCTTGGTGTCCACATCACCAACAAACTATCATGGTCCAAACACACCAAGACAGTCGTGAAGAGGGCACAACAACGCCTATTCCCCCTCAGGAGAATGAAAAGATTTGGTAAGGGTCCTCAGATCCTCAAAAAGTTATACAGCTGCACCATCGAGAGCATCCTGACTGGTTGCATTACTGCCTGGTATGGAAACTGCTTGGCCTCCGACCGCAAGGCACTACAGAGGGTAGAAATGTCCAAAAGGCTTCTTAACAGCTTCTTAGAAATGTCTTTGTTTTCCATGAAAACATACATGAAATGAGTTTGAATAAGAAATATAGCAAAATGCATAGGAAATGTAGTAATTGACAAGGTTAGAAATAATGATTTTTAATATAAATAATAATTGTGTCCTTTGGCATTCTAGTTGTCAATTTGTTGAGGTAATCTGAAGAGATTTCACCCCATGCTTCCTGAAGCACTTCCCACAAGTTGGATTGGCTTGATGGGCACTTCTTACGTACCATACGGTCAAGCTGTTCCCACAACAGCTCAAAAGGGTTGAGATCCGGTGACTGTGCTGGCCACTCCATTATAGACAGAATACCAGCTGACTGCTTCTTCCCTAAATAGTTATTGCATAGTTTGGAGCTGTGATTTGGGTCATTGTCCTGTTGTAGGAGGAAATTGGCTCCAATCAAGCGCTGTCCACAGGGTATGGCATGGCGTTGCAAAATTGAGTGATAGCCTTCCTTCTTCAAGATCCCTTTTACAAATGTCCCACTTTACCACCACCAAAGCACCCCCAGACCATCACATTGCCTCCACCATGCTTGACAGATGGCATCAAGCACTCCTCCAGCATCTTTTCATTTGGTCTGCGTCTCAGAAATGTTCTTCTTTGTGATGCGAACACCTCAAACTTCGATTCGTCTGTCCATAACACTTTTTTCCAATCGTCCTCTGTCCAGTGTCTGTGATCTCTTGCCCATCTTAATATATATTTTTTATTGGCCAGTCTGAGATATGGCTTTTTCTTGGCATCCCGGAGTCGCCTCTTCACTGTTGACATCGAGACTGGTGTTTTGCGGGTACTATTTAATGAAGTTGCCAGTTGAGGACCTGTGAGGCGTCTGTTTCTCAAACTAGACACTCTAATGTATTTGTCCTCTTGCTCAGTTGTGCACCGGGGCCTCCCACTCCTCTTTCTATTCTAGAGCAAGTTTGCATTGTTCTGTGAAGGGAGTAGTACACAGCGTTGTACGAGATCTTCAGTTTCTTGGCAATTTCTCGCATGGAATAGCCTTCATTTCTCAGAACAAGAATAGACTGACGAGTTTCAGAAGAAAGTTATTTGTTTCTGGCCATTTTGATCCTGTAATGGAACCCACAATTGTTGATGCTCCAGATACTCAACTAGTCTCAAGAAGGCCAGTTTTATTGCTTCTTTAATCAGCACAACAGTTTTCAGCTGTGCTAACATAATTGCAAAATGTTTTTCTAATGATCAATTAGCCTTTTATAATGATGAACTTGGATTAGCAAACACAACGCGCCATTGGAACACAGGACTGATGGTTGCTGATAATGGGCCTCTGTACGCCTATGTAGATATTCCATTCAAAATCTGCCGTTTCCAGCTACAATAGCCATTTACAACATTAACAATGTCTACACTGTATTTCTGATCAATTTGATGTTATTTTAATGGACAACAAAATTGCTTTTCTTTCGAAAACAAGAAAATGTCTAAGTGACCCCAAACTTTTGAACGGTAGTTTACATGTACAGTTGAAGTCGGAAGTTTACATACACCTTAGCCAAATACATTTAAACTCAGTTCTTCACAATTCCTGACATTTAATCCTAGTAAAAATTTGCTGTCTTAGGTCAGTTAGGATCATCACTTTATTTTAAGAATGTGAAATGTCAGAATAATAGTAGAGAATTATTTATTTCAGCTTTTATTTCTTTCATCACATTCCCAGTGGGTCAGAAGTTTACATACACTCAATTAGTATTTGGTAGCATTGCCTTTAAATTGTTTAACTTGGGTCAAATGTTTTGGGTAGACTTCCACAAGCTTCCCACAATAAAAAGTTGGGTGAATTTTGGCCCATTCCTCCTGACAGAGCTGGTGTAACTGAGTCAGGTTTGTAGGCCTCCTTGCTCGCGCACACCTTTTCAGTTCTGCCCACACATTTTCTATAGGATTGAGGTCAGGGCTTTGTGATGGCCACTCCAATACCTTGACTTTGTTGTCCTTAAGCCATTTTGCCACAACTTTGGAAGTATGCTTGGGGTCATTGTCCATTTCGAAGACCCATTTGCGACCAAGCTTTAACTTCCTGACTGATGTCTTGAGATGTTGCTTCAATATGTCCACATAATTTTCCTTCCTCATGATGCCATCTATTTTGTGAAGTGCACCAGTCCCTCCTGCAGCAAAGCACCCCCACAGCATGAAGCTGCCACCCCCGTGCTTCACGGTTGGGATGGTGTTCTTCGGCTTGCAATTCCCCCCTTTTTCCTCCAAACATAACGATGGTCATTATGGCCAAACAGTTCTATTTTTGTTTCATCAGACCAGAGGACATTTCTCCAAAAAGTACAATCTTTGTCCCCATGAGCAGTTGCAAACCGTAGTCTGGCTTTTTTATGGCGGTTTTGGAGCAGTGGCTTCTTCCTTGCTGAGCGGCCTTTCAGATTATGTCGATATAGGACTCGTTTACTGTGGATATAGATACTTTTGTACCTGTTTTCTCCAGCATCTTCACAAGGTCCTTTGCTGTTGTTCTGGGATTGATTTGCACTTTTCGCACCAAAGTACGTTCATCTCTAGGAGACAGAACGCGTCTCCTTCCTGAGATGTATGACGGCTGCGTGGTCCCATGGGGTTTATACTTGCATACTATTGTTTGTACGTGGTACCTTCAGGCGTTTGGAAATTGCTCCTAAGGATGAACCAGACTTGTGGAGGTCTACAATAGTTTTTCTGAGGTCTTGGCTGATTTCTTTTGATTTTCCCTTGATGTCAAGCAAAGAGGCACTGAGTTTGAAGGTAGGCCTTGAAATACATCCACGGGTACACCTCCAATTGACTCAAATGATGTCAATTAGGCTATCAGAAGCTTCTAAAGCCATGACATCATTTTCTGGAATTTTCCAAGCTTTTTAAAGGCACAGTCAATTTAGTGTATGGAAACTTCTGACCCACTGGAATTGTGATACAGTGAATTATAAGTGAAATAATCTGTCTAAACAATTGTTGGAAAAATTACTTGTGTCATGCACAAGGTAGATGTCCTAACCGACTTGCCAAAACTATAGTTTGTTAACAAGAAATTTGTGGAGTGGTTGAAAAACGAGTTTTAATGACTCCAACCTAAGTGTATGTAAACTTCCGACTTCAACTGTACGTATTACCTCGACGAACCTGTGCCCCCTGCACATTGACTCTGTACCGGTACCCCCTGTACATAGCCTTGTTACTGTAATGGTATTGTTGCTCTTTAATTATTTGGCCTGACCGTGTGTGTGTGTGTGTGCGTGTGTGTGTGTGTGTGTGTGTGTGTGTGTGTGTTGCAGAACGGCTTTTCCAAACTGTCCATAATTATTTATCTTTCGATTTTCATTTTTTCCTTTTATTATTTAATTATTTTTTCTCATTTCCAGTTATTTTATATATATATTTGTAAAAGTTTTATTTTACTTCAGTTTATTTTAGGAAATACTTTCTTAACCCTTTTATTTACTGCATTGTTGGTTAAGGGCTTGTAAATAAGCATTTCACTGTAAGGTTTACACCTGTTGTATTCGGCGCATGTGACAAATACAATTTGATTTGATGTACCATTTCCAAGATTGGCTTTTTTTTTTACATTTTATAAAAGTACAGACTCAGCGGTTCAAAATGCACGTGGGCTCAGACATTGATAATCTGTGGTGGCTCCTTGACTAAAGCTAAAGATACTAAATTCTTCAAGGAACCTTGGACCCCAATTTTTTTGTCTGTGCCCACTTGTTTAGATTAGAGCCGATTTACAATAGCCACAACATCATAAAACGTGTAACTGTATTTCTGTCAGGCAGGACCATGCAGAACTGAATAAGAGCAAATTTGACTTGGAAAGTTGTCTATTAATCAGCGACCAAAAAAAAAATAAAGCTTCATAAATATTCATAGTTGACATTTCCGTCTATTGTATCTCTGTTTACAGGTCTATATTTCCCAGATGCATTAAGATATCCTAATGTTGTGTATTTGTGTATGTAGGACAGACAATTGACTACTTTGAGCAATATCAGAGCTTGCGATATTGGGTTACATGAGTTTATGTGGCCCATCCCCCCTCCAGCCAGTCATTATTCTGCAATTGTTTGAGTTTAGTGGGTGTGTCACAATATCTATCAATTTAACCACTTTTGAAGCATCCATTTCATAAATGTGAAAAACATTAGAGATGTGAAAAAACATGGTTGTGTTTTGTTATACCTTGGGTAGGGGTATCTCAAACCTTTTGGATGCCTTGCCACTAGCCTAAGCCCTGTCACTCTGCCCTCCTCCTTGTGGCTGGTCTGGCTGTGGTCTGGCTGTGGTCTGGCTGTGGTCTGGCTGTGGTCTGGCTGTGGCGTGGCGTGGCGTGGTGTGGTGTGGCGTGGTGTGGCGTGGCGTGGCGTGGTGTGGCGTGGTGTGGCGTGGCGTGGCGTGGCGTGGCGTGGTGTGGCGTGGCGTGGCGTGGCGTGGCGTGGTGTGGTGTGGTGTGGCGTGGTGTGGCGTGGTGTGGCGTGGTGTGGCGTGGCGTGGTGTGGTGTGGTGTGGTGTGGCTGTGGTGTGGCTGTGGTGGCAGCAGCCTGCCTGTTAATAGATGCAGTCCTGATATGAATAAGCCGGAGCCCTGAAATCAATTCATCGTCTTCATTCAGGCTGAGACCAGACTGAGACGAGGCAGCTAGCTAGATTACTGGGGATGACAGGCAGGGAGGACGCGCACACACACACACACACACACACACACACACACACACACACACACACACACACACACACACACACACACAAATATGTATCAAACACACAACCCTCCTGTCAATGCTCTTCAGTTACATGCTAAATGTAAAGTCATGTCACACATTTTCAGACAGACCAACTCCAGCCTGCTGTCTTATTGGCAAAACTGCCTCTGTCTTTCCTGCATCATTTAAATACCTGACCGGCTGTGTAGACTAGCCTTTAGTTAACCTCTCACTAATCTCACTGCTGCCCTATAGCCTACCTGTCTACCTGTCTACCTGTCTTGTCTATGACTTGGTGTAGTTTTTAAACCCACGTGATTCTGCTGTGTCTTTGTGGGATGGCCTACCTACTCTGAAGCCAGCTGGCCCTGTGTGTGTGTGTGTGTGTGGTGTGTGTGGTGTGGTGTGTGTGTGGTGTGGTGTGTGTGTGTGGTGTGTGTGTGTGGTGTGTGTCGTTGGCGGGATAAAGGGATAAGTGTTGTGTTATCCTGTTGCACTCTGGGTTAAATGGCTGCACGTGACAGACTGACCTCTTCACACACGGCTGGGATTCTCTCTCTCTCTCTCTCTTTCTCACTCTCTCTCTCTCTCTCACTGACTCACTATCTCTCTCTTTCTCTCTCTCTCTTTCTCACTCTCTCTCTCTCTCACTGACTCACTATCTCTCTCTCTCTCTCACTCTCTCTCTTTCTCTCTGTGTGATCTTTGTCTGAACCTTTCTGTCGACTGACAAACCTTTTAGATCAGCATCCATTATTGAAGGATGTTTAGTGCTGTTTGTTAGTATATTTATATCCTGATACCTTTCCCCTGCTTTTATTTTGTTAAGCAGACGTCCCCTTCTTTTATTTTGTTAAGCAGACGTCACCTTCTTTTACTTTGTTAAGCAGACGTCCCCTGCTTTTATTTTGTTAAGCAGACGTCCCCTGCTTTTATTTTGTTAAGCAGACGTCCCCTGCTTTTATTTTGTTAAGCAGAATCCCTAGACTTTTATTTTGTTAAGCAGAATCCCTAGACTTTTATTTTGTTAAGCAGACGTCCCCTGCTTTTATTTTGTTAAGCAGAATCCCTAGACTTTTATTTTGTTAAGCAGAATCCCTAGACTTTTATTTTGTTAAGCAGACATCCCTTCTTTTATTTTGTTAAGCAGACGTCCCTTCTTTTATTTTGTTAAGCAGAATCCCTAGACTTTTATTTTGTTAAGCAGACGGAGGGAGAAGAAGAAAAGGGGAGGGAGGAAGTAGAGGAGGGAGGGAGGAAAGGAGAGATTGAGTTCTGTGACTGTTGATGCTGTACCAGAGCAGATCAGCTGTTCCTTGCGTGTCTAAAACAACCATCTGGATTATTAGTCTGGATTATTATTGCTGCCAGTTCTACTGAAGTCATCAACAGGAAGAGATTATTATAAACCAAAGAAGTGATCTGGTGATCTGAATGATTCTGCCATGTTGTGTGCGTGTGTTAATTACCATGCTGGTGCTCTCTGCCCTGTACCTCTCACACAGTCCCAGACTGTCACTGTGTCACCCCAAATCCCTGAGCGGTTTCCTTCCTCTCATCATAGACGTCACGTCACTTCCCGTTGAACGTGGAACGAAGGAGAGCTATGTTTTGTTGTTTTGAAAGTATCTGAAAAAGTGTTCTATTGAAAAAGTTTGGCTACCTTTTTGCGTTTGGATCCGACGCGATTGGCATCAGTTGCTGCTGCTATCTGTCTAGGGATCCTGCCAACCAACCAAGGGTCTGAGGAGCTGCTTGGTGTAACAGCTAGCCTGAGGGCTTGAACGCAGCCCGCGACGCGGTTAGCCCCTTGTGGCTGGGACCGCGGATTGTCCCGGGCTCGTGGAAATAGGTCTAGCTGATTTTTAAGTTGTGGCTGTCAGTGATAAGCATCAAAATATGTGTGAAGATAATGTGTCTTGAGTTTTAAAATGTTGCAACAAGAAGAAGGGTGTGTGGCGAAGATATGGCACGTCTCTCTCCAGAATGCGCTCAACTGTCTCCTGCCAATTCTTGCACATTCATTGTTTCATTGTGTGACTTGTTTGCTCTTTGATTGCTTTTTTTTTTTTTTGCATTTCCCCATTACATATGTCACCAGTAGGCCTAGTAAATGTACCATTAATCCCCCATAATTTAGATTAATTTCTGTTAATGCATGTATTAATTACAGTCCTTTACCGTTCTCATTCTCGGGCCTGGAAACGTTGTTTGCAGAGTTCATAACCTGCTACACTTGTGAGAAACAAGTTTTGGTTTTGTTTCCATTATGAGTTGTGTCCATTTATTCATTGTCTTTTTTGTTTTGCTCCATGTGAGCAATGTCTGGTTTCTCTGTCCTGATAACGTTGAGGGGGTGTAACAGAAGTAGGCCTGCTGCGTGCAAAAATAGGAAAGTGCCCATTTGGCAATTTCTGATTGTCATAACTCACCACTTCCACCGCTAATAAGCAGAGCTTCTCACTCATCTTTATCTTCCCCTCACACAGTAAGTCAACAAAGTCCGTTTTTTTTTTACATCCATTGCGAATGATAATTCCTCAATATTTGAAAAATCTTTCCAACGCTCCCGGCCTCGATAATCACCAAGCCTCGACGTGAAAGAGCAAAAATATCATATGATCAGAAAACGTCATAAAAAACAGCTGTCTGTCCCGAGATCACTGGTGTGGGAAACTCAAGACAAACCCGGGATAGGCTAGTTGATACAATGTGCAAGTTTGCTATAGCGACAGCTTCCGGCTAGAACCAGTTGATGATTTTATACAATGTTGCACTTCACTAGCGATAGCTCAAGTCAAGACAGATCGAAAGGGGGACAGGCGGAGTACAGAGATGAATGGATTTAACCAACCAACATTTTCATCAGGCTATTTTCTATTGCTTTTATTAGTTGGCTTTAGGCCTATGTATTTTACTTAGGTGAAGATGAAGTTATAGTCCTACTGCTGCATTGGCCTATAGGCTATCTCTGAGTTCTATGGCCTATAGGCTATCTCTGAGTTCTATGGCCTATAGCAGGGTTCTTCAATTCCGGTCCTGGAGGGCCGAAACACCTCTGTTTTTCATCCTCTCCTTCTAACCAGGGGCTAATTCAGACCTGGGACACCAGGTGAGTGCAATTAACTACCAGGACCGGAATTGAAGAACCCTGGCCTATAGGCTATCTCTGAGTTCTATGGCCTATAGGCTATCTCTGAGTTCTATGGCCTATAGGCTATCTCTGAGTTCTATGGCCTATAGGCTATCTCTGAGTTCTATGGCCTATAGGCTATCTCTGAGTTCTATGGCCTATAGGCTATCTCTGAGTTCTACCAATGTGTCCATATGGCAGAGGCTGGTGCTCTTGCCTTAGTTAGATTTTTATAATTTTACTTCTGATTTTTATGATTAACCATGTGACAATGATTTTGACAAACAAAAATGTTATTATTGAAATGAAACTGTTCCACGAAAATGCGCATATAAAAATAATCACAATTGCCACGCAGATCGGTAGGATAAATTGTAAGCTTCCATAAACTTGAAACTCACGAGCTGCCTATGGTCTTTACTATAACACCCAGTGAACTCGCAAGTGCGTGAGCACATAGGAGGTCCCGTGAAAAAACGTGGCCGCCTATGGAAATCAACGGCCCGTCCAACTGATTTGTTCTGGCACTGGCCCTGCTGCAACCACAGCTAATGAAGTCAAAATTAACAAAGAGTTGCAGTCTGTTTTGGAATGGGTGGCCAGTAATAAACTGGTCCTGAACATCTCTAAAACTAAGAGCATTGTAATTGGTACAAATCATTCCCTAAGTTCTAGACCTCAGCTGAATCTGGTAATGAATGGTGTGACCTTTGAACAAGTTGAGGAGAATAAATTACTTGGTGTTACCTTAGATTGTAAACTGTCATGTTCAAAACATATAGATTCAATGGTTGTAAAGATGGAGAGAGGTCTGTCCGTAATAAAGAGATGCTCTGCTTTTTTGACACCACACTCCACAAAGCAAGTCCTGCAGGCTCTAGTTTTATCTTATCTTGATTACTGTCCAGTCATATGGTCAAGTGCTGCAATGAAAGGCCTAGTTAAGCTGCAGCTGGCCCAGAACAGAGCGGCACGTCTTGCTCTTCATTGTAATCAGAGGCCAAATATCAATACTATGAATGCCAGTCTCTCTTGGCTAAGAGTTGAGGAAAGACTGACTGCATCACTTCTTGTTTTTATAAGAAGCCACTGCCTGTTCACCCTGCTATCATCCAGAAGGCGAGGTCAGTACAGGTGCATCAAAGCTGGGACTGAGAGAATGAAAAACAGCTTCTATCTCAAGGCCATCAGACTGTTAAATAGCCATCACTAGCACATTAGAGGCTGCTGCTGCCTATTGAAATCACTGGCCACTTTAAGAAATGGAACATTAGTCACTTTAATAATGTTTACATATCTTGCACTACTCATCTCATATGTATATAATGTATTATATTCTATAATATTCTACTGTATCTTAGTCCATGCCGCTCTGTCATTGCTTGTCCATATATGTACAGTGAGGGAAAAAAGTATTTGATCCCCTGCTGATTTTGTACGTTTACCCACTGACAAAGAAATGATCAGTCTATAATTTTAATGGTAGGTTTATTTGAACAGTGAGAGACAGAATAACAACAAAAAAATCCAGAAAAACATATGTCAAAAATGTTATAAATTGATTTGCATTTTAATGAGGCAAATAAGTATTTGACCCCCTCTCAATCAGAAGGATTTCTGGCTCCTAGGTGTCTTTTATACAGGTAACGAGCTGAGATTAGGAGCACACTCTTAAAGGGAGTGCTCCTAATCTCAGTTTGTTACCTGTATAAAAGACACCTGTCCACAGAAGCAATCAATCAATCAGATTCCAAACTCTCCACCATGGCCAAGACCAAAGAGCTCTCCAAGGTTGTCAGGGACAAGATTGTAGACCTACACAAGGCTGGAATGGGCTACAAGACCATCGCCAAGCAGCTTGGTGAGAAGGTGACAACAGCTGGTGCGATTATTCGCAAAAGGAAGAAACACAAAAGCACTGTCAATCTCCCTCAGCCTGGGGCTCCATGCAAGATCTCACCTCGTGGAGTTGCAATGATCATGAGAATGGTGAGGAATCAGCCCAGAACTACACGGGAGGATCTTGTCAATGATCTCAAGGCAGCTGGGACCATAGTCACCAAGAAAACAATTGGTAACACACTATGCCGTGAAGGACTGAAATCCTGCAGCGCCCGCAAGGTCCCCCTGCTCAAGAAAGCACATATACAGGCCTGTCTGAAGTTTGCCAATTAACATCTGAATGATTCAGAGGAGAACTGGGTGAAAGTGTTGTCGTCAGATGAGACCAAAATCGAGCTCTTTGGCATCATCTCAACTCGCCGTGTTTGGAGGAGGAGGAATGCTGCCTATGACCCCAAGAACACCATTCCCACCGTCAAACATGGAGGTGGAAACATTATGCTTTGGGGGTGTTTTTCTGCTAAGGGGACAGGACAACTTCACCGCATCAGATGGACGGGGCCATGTACCGTCAAATATTGGGTGAGAACCTCCTTCCCTCAGCCAGGGCATTGAAAATTGGTCGTGGATGGGTATTCCAGCATGACAATGACCCAAAACACACGGCCAAGGCAACAAAGGAGTGGCTCAAGAAGAAGCACATTAAGGTCCTGGAGTAGCCTAGCCAGTCACCAGACCTTAATACCATAGAACATCTGTGGAGGGAGCTGAAGGTTCGAGTTGCCAAACGTCAGGCTCGAAACCTTAATGACTTGGAGAAGATCTGCAAAGAGGAGTGGGACAAAATCCCTCCTGAGATGTGTGCAAACCTGGTGGCCAACTACAAGAAACGTCTGACCTCTGTGATTGCCAATAATGGTTTTGCCACCAAGTACTAAGTCATGTTTTGCAGAGGGGTCAAATACTTATTTCCCTCATTAAAATGCAAATCCATTTATAACATTTTTGACATGCGTTTTTCTGGATTTTGTTGTTGTTATTCTGTTTCTCACTGTTCAAATAAACCTACCATTAAAATTATAGACTGATCATGTCTTTGTCAGTGGGCAAACGTACAAAATCAGCAGGGGATCAAATACTTTTTTCCCTCACTTGTATTCCTGTCTGCGCGATGAACTGAGAACCCATCTGGCTGGACCGATTTCGACAGAATATTCCCAGAGAGCCATGTTTCCATGAAACAAAGTATGTTACAGGCCTTGATGTCTCTCTGGAAAGAAATCCTTGCACGAAGCTTGTCGACCTTGTTAACTAGAGACTGAACATTAGCGAGTAGTATTCTTGGAAGCGGTGGGTGGTGTGCGTGCCTCCTAAGTCGGACCAGAAGGCCGCTCCGAGTGCCTCTCCTCCGCCGGCGATGTTTTGGGTCAGCCGCTGGAATCAGTACAGTTGCCCTGGGGAGAGCAAACAAAGGATCTGCTTCGGGAAAATCGTATTCCTGGTCGTAATGCTGGTGAGTTACCGCCGCTCTGATATCCAATAGTTTTTCCCGGCTGTATGTAATGATACAAAACACTTTCTGAGCTAATAATGTAAAAAATAATACATAAAAACAAAATACCGCAAAGTTTCCTAAGAGCTAGTCGCGAGGCCGCCATCTTCGTCGGCGCCACGATCTGCTATGAGGTGACTACCTCATGAAGCTGGTTGAGAGAATTCCAAGAGTGTGCAAAGCTGTCATCAAGGCAAAGGGTGGTTATTTGAAGAATCTCAAATATAAAATACATTTTGATTTGTTTAACACTTTTTTTGGTTACTACTGTCACGTTGTATAAGGATTTGAAGACAGGCGCAGGAATACGTAATAGGGGTTTTATTTTCTCCACCCAACACAAGGTACGTCATGAACAACGATGGGGACGAAGCCCAAAACAAACGTGTGTGTGTGTGTGTGTGTGTGTATATATATATATATATATATATAACACAGGGATGTAACCCAAACAAAAGAGCGAGGTGTAAACCTCTAAACACACGGGACGAGACCCGTATTATCAAGAGCACAATACACGGTACTCACAAGACCAACGGACATGGGACAATAATCGACAAGGACAATGGGGAACAGAGGGCACATCTATACACATACTAATCAGGCGGGAATGGGAACCAGGTGTGCGTAATGAGACAAGACAGTCCCGGGGTTGGTGGTAATGAACCAGGTCAGTGGCGCCTAGAAAGCCGGTGTCGTAGACCTCCGGAACTGTTGAACGGAATGAGCAGCAGTACCGGGGGGATCCGTGACAACTACATGATTCCATATGTGTTATTTCATAGTTTTGATGTCTTCACTATTATTCTACAATGTAAAACATTTTAAAAAATAAAGAAAAACTCTTGAATGAGTAGGTGTGTCCAAACCTTTGACTGGTAGTGTATGTGCTGACATAAATGTGTAGATGATAGATGCACACACACACACACACACACACACACACACACACACACTACATGTTCATGTTTTTAAATGTATGTAAATTGGAAAGTATTTTGTCCATAATGTCATTTTCATTGTGTCGGACCTCAGTAAGACTAGCTGTCGCCATGGGGATCCTAATAAATCTAAAATCTAAATTTGAATATGCAGATGAGTCTCCTCTCTTTAGTTTATTACTAATAACACAGTGACTGGCTGGCTGACTGACTGGGCGGCTGGCTGGCTGACTGGCTGGCTGACTGGGAAGCTGAATGTAGAACTTATTGCTGTTATTTTTTGTCCTGTTTTAAGGATGCAGATTTCCGACAGAGCATTTTGACAGGGACAGCACTGCTGATATCTAAGATGGGACTTGACTAGATAGAACATTTCCTTAATCTACAGCCCATGTCTGAGTGCTGAACGCTTAGTGAAAGCGTGGGCTGAGATTTGGATATATTACTTACCTGAGGCTTGCCCGTTTGGTACTTACAAGGTCTCTGTGACCTTTTTGTGAAATGTTGAAAATGGAACGCTGGGTTTTAAGAAGTAAGGGAGGTTTGAAAGAAACAGACTTTTGTCAAATAAAAATGGTGTAGTGAGTGTCTGATGCGGTGGCAAACGTACTAAATGTTATCCTTTTATCCTTTGCTCGACATCCTCTTTGCTGGTTGTGTTTCAGTGAGATCAGTCATCTGGAGTCAGGCCTGGTGGTAGAGCTGTGGAATAAAGGCCTGATCTGGGACACCATGATAGGAACCTCCTGGATACCCCTGGACACCATCCGCCAGTCAGACGAGGTGAGGACACACACACACACACACACACACACACACACACACTGGAGGTGAAGATGGCGCTGCAGTGGATAGCTGCTGACTTATGGGCTCCAGACCAATTCTGCTATTTTGTATGTTTTGTCATAGCCGAGCATTCAGAGGTCGAGACAGCAGGTGCGGTAGAGGGAGCGTGTCGAAAAACAATATGTTCATAATTGGCCGACTCCAACCACGGTTAAGGAGGTGCAGCGCTTCCTTGGCTTTGCCAACTATTATCGGAGGTTTATCCGGGGCTTTATCCGGGGCTTTGGCAAGGTTTCGGCGTTCGTCGTCACCGGCTTACTAGCTGCTGCCGATCCATTTATCATCACTCCACTTGTCTTGTCTAATTAATCACACACACCTGGTCCTTATCCACAATTAGTCATTGTATAAGTGTTCCCTCTGCTTCCTTGTCTGTGTGGGTGATTGTTTGATGTGATCTGTTTTTTGGGGGGGGGAATGGATCAGCTTAATATTGCAGATAGATTGTATCTTCTATCAATGTAATTGTCTGCATCACTTCCAATCCCCCATGTTTTATTTTATTTTTTATTTTTTTTATATATATACTCCCCTTTATTACTTTTCAACCCCACCGTCCTTTCCCTACTTGGAGTAAATTAGTGAACAACAATGCCCAGGCCTCTACTTCCGGTCTATACTTACTATCTACACCTTATGGACAGAGTTAATTTTACAATAATTCTATTATATATATATATATATATATATATATATATATATATATATATATATATATATATTTATTATTATTATTATTATTATTATTTTTTATTTTTTTTGCTCCTGAACTACTTCTACTCTCAACCTCTCCGATCATTTTCATGATGTCCATCCGGTTTGCTTCTATATGCCATATCTTTCTAACTGTGCTCTTTCCCAAAAGCTCCAACATACAACCTATATACTTATTATGGACACAGTATGCTTACATTATTAGCTATCTTTGTTATTATTTGTTGTTATTTGTTATTAGTCCCATCCTTCAACTCTATTCAATACCTCCCATCTATCTCTTAACACCATCATTGTTGTTTGCCAGGGTAGATATTTCCCCTGTGCCTGAGTTTTGTTGTCGCATGCTTGCACAACTGTTTATCGACGGAATAAATGTTTTGTTTATGCGTATTACTCTCCTGCGCCTGACTCCTTCTATCACACGCATCACAGAGGTAGATATGTTCATATAGGTAGGGATAAAGTGACTAGGCAACAGGAGAGATAATAAACTGTAGCAGCAGTATATGTTATGAGTCAAGAGTTAGTCCAAAAAGGGTCAATGCACATAGTCCAGGTAGCTATTGGTAAACTATTTAACAAACGATTTAGCAGTCTTATGGCTTGGGGTCAGAAGCTGTTCAGGGTCCTGTTGGTTACAGACTTGGTGCATCGGTACTGCTTGCTGTCACAGGCTTCATTAATAAGTGCATCGATGACATCATCCCCACAGTGACCATACGTTCATATCCCAACCAGAAGCAATGGATTACAGGCAACATCCGCACTGAGCTAAAGGCTAGAGCTCCGACGAGCCATCAGACATTCAAACTGGCAGTACAGGACTAAGATAAAA
The DNA here is from genome assembly GCF_964263955.1 of Coregonus lavaretus. Taxonomy (NCBI): domain Eukaryota; kingdom Metazoa; phylum Chordata; class Actinopteri; order Salmoniformes; family Salmonidae; genus Coregonus; species Coregonus lavaretus. Next base: position 44,758,567 of record NC_140004.1, read on the forward strand.
TCATTCTACACCGGCTCTGATGCTCATCGGATGTGGCAGGGATTGCAAACTATCACAGATTACAAACGGAAACCCAGCCGCGAGCTGCCAAGTGACACTAGCTTACAAGATAAGTTCAATTCCTTCTATGTTCATATCGAGGCAAGCAACACTGAACCACCTATGAGAGCACCAGTTGTTCCGGACGATTGTGTGATCTCGTTTTCCGTAGCCAATGTGAGTAAGACATTTTCAACCGGGGGCCCTTCAGGGGTACGTGCTTAGTCCCCTCCTGTACTCCCTGTTCACCCATGACTGCCTGGCCGCACACGACTCCAACACTATCATTAAGTTTGCTGTTTGCTGATGACACGACGGTGGTTGGCCTGATCACAGATGACGATGGGACAGCCTATAGGGAGGAGCTCCGTGACCTGGCAGTGTGGTACCAGGGAAACAACCTCTCCCTCAACGTCAGCAAGACAAAGGAGCTGATCGTTGACTACAGGAAATGGATGGCCGAGCACGCCCCATCCACATTGATGGGGCTGTAATGGAGCGGGTTTGAGAGATTCAAGTTCCTTGGTGTCCACATCACTAAGGAATTATCATGGTCCACACACTCCAACACAGTCGTGAAGAAAGCACGACAACGCCTCTTCCCACTCAGGAGGCTGAACCGATTAATGTGCCCTCAGATCCTCAAAAAGTTATACAGCTGCTCCATTGAGAGCATCTTGACTGGTTCCATCACCGCTTGGTATGGCAACTGCTTAGCTTCCGACCGCAAGGCGCTACAGAGGGTAGTGCGTACGCCTCAGTACATCATTGTGGCCGAGCTCCCTGCCATCCAGGACCTCTATACCAGGCAGTGTCAGAGGAAGGCCCCTTAACAATTGCCAACGACTCCAGCCACCCAAGTCATAGACTGTTCTCTCTGCTACCGCACGGCAAGCGGTACCGATGCACGAAGTCTGGAACCAACAGGACCCTGAACAGCTTCTACCCCCAAGCCATAAGACTGCTAAATAGTTAGTCCTATTTGGTTAACTATTTGCGTTGACCCTTTTTGCAGTAACTCTTTTGACTCATCGACCCGGTACTGGTACCCTGTGTATATAGCCAAGTTATCATTGTGTTATTATTTATTCCTTGTGTTATTATTTCTATTATCTCTCTGCGTTGTTGGAAAGGGCCCATAAGCATGTCACTGTTAGTCTACACCTGTTTACGAAGCATCTGATAAATACACATTTATTTTGATTTGATTTATTTGACACCCCCCTGTACACCGTCCGACAGTCAGAGAAGGTAAGGATCCTAACAGAGTGGATGCAAACTCACGCTAACACATCTCAACTCAAGAAACACATTCAACACCACTGGAGCCGTATGGAAGTCAACACCACTGGAGCCGTATGGAAATCAACACAACTGGAGCCGCATGGAAGTCAACACAACTCAGTCGTTTTTTATCAAGCGTTTTTTTAGGATCAGTTTTCCCTTTTAGATCAGAACGAATAAGATTACAGGACAGAGGAACCTGATCCTATTTCAGCACTACTATCTGAGACGCTTGATACAATTTACCACAGCAAACATTTCTAAAAACCTGTTTTCGATTTGTCATTATGGTGTATTGTGTGTTTGATGGCTGAGGATTATTCTTTTTTTAATCCCTTTTAGAATATGGCTGTAACGTAACAAAATGTGGAAAAAGTCAAGGGGTCTGAATACTTTCCGAAGGCGTTGTATCCTTATGTAGCCGATGTGAAACTGCTAGCTAGTTAGCTGTGTGAGTGCTAGTGGCAGCCATCTTGACGTGACCCGCCTGATCCAGAGAAGCAAAGGGGTGACAGTACCTCTATGTCTCAGGGTGGGTCACGTCAAGATGGCTGCCACTAGCACTCACACAGCTAACTAGCTAGCAGTTTCACATCGGCTACATAAGGATACACAAGGATGAGGCGTGTTAGCATGCTGTGTGTGAGTGCATCTGGGTTGCTCTGAGACGTTTTAAAGCTTGGTGTGCTCCACAAATTCCTTAATTATAAACCTCCCCGTGTTTCACTTCATCTCAACTCAAATGTGATTTTTTTACATATTTATTTCCATTTATTTCTTTTTTTTTTCTTTTTTTTAACTGCATTGTTGGTTAAGGGCTTGTAAGTAAGCATTTCACTGTAATGTCTACACCTGTTGTATTCGGCGCATATGGCAAATAAAATTTGATTTGATTTGATTTCAGATTACGTACCAGAGGAAGGCCTCATGTGCCTAACAACCCAACAGCTTTTTTGATGTAACTTTTTCTCCCCTATTGTTTCCTCCTTTTCCCTCCCTCTCTCTACCTCTCTCTCTCTCCCTCGCTCTCTCTACCCCTCTCTCTCTCTCTCCCTCGCTCTCTCTACCCCTCTCTACCTCTCTCTCTCTACCTCTCGCTCGCTCTCTCTACCTCTCCCTCGCTCTCTCTACCCCTCTCTACCTCTCTCTCTCGCTCTCTCTACCTCTCTCTCGCTCTCTCTACCTCTCTCTCGCTCTCTACCTCTCTCTCTCTTTCTACCTCTCTCTCTACCTTGCTCTCTCTCTACCTTTCTCTCTCTCTCTACCTCGCTCTCTCGCTCTCTACCTCTCTCACTCTCCCTACCTCCCTCCCTCCCTCCCTCCTCTCTTTCTCTAGGAGGGTCCAGGTGAGTGGATATCTCTGGATGCTGAGATCCTGATGAAGGAAGAGGAGATCTATGGCACCATGAACCCTACACCTCACCAAGTGCTGCTGGACACACGCTATGAGCTGCCATTCGGTACGGGCCATGCACACGCACGTATCCACGCACTCACACACACATGCACACACACACACACACACACACACACCAAAATACACATACTTTGGATACCCGTGAAGAAATATACATTCTTCGGTCCTGTCTGTGTCAGTAATATCCGTTTTAATAATATAATAATATAATATGCCATATAGCAGACGCTTTAATCAAAAGCGACTTACAGTCATGTGTGCATACATTTTTACGTATGGGTGGTCCCGGGGATCGAACCCACTACCCTGGCGTTACAAGCGCCATGCTCTACCAATTGAGCTACAGAGGACCACACTTAAGTTGTCTGTGTCAATCAATCAAATGTATTTATAAAGTCATTTTTACATCAGCAGTGCTTATACAGAAACCCAGCCTTAAACCCCAAACAGCAAGCAATGCAGATGTAGAAACACAGTGGCTAGGAAAAACTCCCATGAAAGGCAGGAACCTATGGAGAAACCTAGAGAGGAACCAGGCTCTGAGGTGTGGCCAGTCCTCTTCTGGCTGTGCCGGTGGAGATTATAAGAGTACATGGCCATTAAAGCCAGATTGTTCTTCAAGATGTTCAAACGTTCATAGATGACAGGCAGGGTCAAATAATAATCACAGTGGTTATATAGGGTGCAACAGGTCAGCAACTCCGGAGTAAATGTCAGTTGGCTTTCCATAGCCGAGTATTCAGAGGTCGAGACAGCAGGTGCGGTAGAGTGAAGGGGAGAGAGAGCTGGAAAAGGGACAGCAGGTGCAGTAGAGTGAGGGGGAGAGAGAGCTGGAAAAGGGACAGCAGGTGCGGTAGAGTGAAGGGGAGAGAGAGAGCTGGAAAAGGGACAGCAGGTGCGGTAGAGTGAGGGGGAGAGAGAGCTGGAAAAGGGACAGCAGGTGCGGTAGAGAAGGGGGAGAGAGAGCTGGAAAAGGGACAGCAGGTGCGGTAGAGTGAGGGGGAGAGAGAGCTGGAAAAGGGACAGCAGGTGCGGTAGAGTGAGGGGGAGAGAGAGCTGGAAAAGGGACAGCAGGTGCGGTAGAGTGAGGGGGAGAGAGAGCTGGAAAAGGGACAGCTGTTGCGGTAGAGTGAGGGGGAGAGAGAGCTGGAAAAGGGACAGCAGGTGCGGTAGAGTGAAGGGGAGAGAGAGAGCTGGAAAAGGGACAGCAGGTGCGGTAGAGTGAGGGGGAGAGAGAGCTGGAAAAGGGACAGCAGGTGCGGTAGAGTGAGGGGGAGAGAGAGCTGGAAAAGGGACAGCAGGTGCGGTAGAGTGAGGGGGAGAGAGAGCTGGAAAAGGGACAGCAGGTGCGGTAGAGTGAGGGGGAGAGAGAGCTGGAAAAGGGACAGCAGGTGCGGTAGAGTGAGGGGGAGAGAGAGCTGGAAAAGGGACAGCAGGTGCGGTAGAGTGAGGGGGAGAGAGAGCTGGAAAAGGGACAGCAGGTGCGGTAGAGTGAGGGGGAGAGAGAGCTGGAAAAGGGACAGCAGGTGCGGTAGAGTGAGGGGGAGAGAGAGCTGGAAAAGGGACAGCAGGTGCGGTAGAGTGAGGGGGAGAGAGAGCTGGAAAAGGGACAGCAGGTGCGGTAGAGTGAGGGGGAGAGAGAGCTGGAAAAGGGACAGCAGGTGCGGTAGAGTGAAGGGGAGAGAGAGAGCTGGAAAAGGGACAGCAGGTGCGGTAGAGTGAGGGGGAGAGAGAGCTGGAAAAGGGACAGCAGGTGCGGTAGAGTGAGGGGGAGAGAGAGCTGGAAAAGGGACAGCAGGTGCGGTAGAGTGAGGGGGAGAGAGAGCTGGAAAAGGGACAGCAGGTGCGGTAGAGTGAGGGGGAGAGAGAGCTGGAAAAGGGACAGCAGGTGCGGTAGAGTGAGGGGGAGAGAGAGCTGGAAAAGGGACAGCAGGTGCGGTAGAGTGAGGGGGAGAGAGAGCTGGAAAAGGGACAGCAGGTGCGGTAGAGTGAGGGGGAGAGAGAGCTGGAAAAGGGACAGCAGGTGCGGTAGAGTGAGGGGGAGAGAGAGCTGGAAAAGGGACAGCAGGTGCGGTAGAGTGAGGGGGAGAGAGAGCTGGAAAAGGGACAGCAGGTGCGGTAGAGTGAGGGGGAGAGAGAGCTGGAAAAGGGACAGCAGGTGCGGTAGAGTGAGGGGGAGAGAGAGCTGGAAAAGGGACAGGAGGTGTGGTACCTAAGATCACACAGGACACCAGATAAGACAGAAGAATTACACCAGATAGGACAGACTGACCCCAGCCCCCCAGCACATAAACTATTGCAGCATAGATACTGGAGACTGAGACAGGGGGGGGGGGGTCGGGAGACACGTTGGCCCTGTCCAAAGTTACCCCTGGATAGTGCCAACGAGGCAAGATATAACCCCACTCACTTTGCCCAAGCACAACCCCCACACCACCAAAGGGATATCAACAGACCACTAACTTACTACCCTAAGAAAAGGCAGAGTAAAGCCCACGAAGATCTCCACACGAGCCCACAGGAAGATCACGTCAGTGACTCAACCCACAATAGTCGAGTGTAGCGAGAAAAGCCTGGCACGACGTGATGCACCGCTCCTAGGGACTGCATGGGAGAGCGCGAGCATATTAGGCCCATATTAGGGGCAGAGACAGCCAGGGGGGTTCGTCACTCCAGTGCCTTGCCGTTCACCTTCACACCCCTGGGCCAGACTACACTCAATCATAGGACCTACTGAAGAAATGAGTCTTCAGTAAAGACTTAAAGGTTGAGACCGAGTCTGCGTCTCTCACATGGCTCGGCAGACCATTTCATAATAATGTAGCGCTATTTGAGAAAGCCCTGCCTCCAGCTGTTTGCTTAGAAATTCTAGGGACAATAAGGAGGCCTGCGTCTTGTGACCATAGCGTACGTGTAGGTATGTACGGCAGGACCAAATTGGAGAGATATGTTGGAGCAAGTCCATGTAATGCTTTGTAGGTTAGCAGTAAAACCTTGAAATCATGCCTAGCCTCAACAGGAAGCCAGTGTAGAGAGGCTAGCACTGGAGTAATATGATTTAATTTTGGGGTTCTAGTCAAGATTCTAGCAGCCGTATTTAGCACTAGCAGAAGTTTATTTAGTGCCTTATCCGGGTAGCCGGAGAGTAGAGCATTGCAGTCTAATCTTGAAGTGACAAAAGCATGGATTAGCTTTTCTGCAACATTTTTTGACTAAAGGTTTCAGATTTTTGCAATGTTACGAAGATGGAAAAAGGCTGTTCTTGCAATATTTGTATATGTTTGTCAAAAGGTCCTTCACAGTTTTATTTGAGACGACTGTACAACCATCGAGATACATTGTCAGATCTGACAGCAGATCTCTTTGTTTCTTGGGACCTTGATCTAGCATCTCTGTTTTGTACAAGTTAGAAGTATAAACATTTCCTTATGTCCAAAACACAGGCTTCCAGGGTTGGCAATTTTGGGGCTTCACCATGTTTCATCAAAATGTACAGCTGTGTGTCGTCTGCATAGCAGTGAAAGTTGACATTTGTGTTTCCGAATGACATCACAAAGAGGTAGCATATATATTGAAAACAATAGTGGTTCTAGAACGGAACCTTGAGGAACACCGAAACTTACCATTGATTTGTCAGGGGACAAACCATCCACAGAGATGAAATGATACCTTTCCAACAGGCAGGAACTTGTCCGTGTAGACCAATTAGGGTTTCCAATCTCTCCAAAAGAATGTGGTGATAGATGGTGTCGAAAGCGACACTTAGGTCTAGGAGCACGAGGACAGATTCAAAGCTTTGGTCTGACGCCATTAATAGGTTATTTACCACATTCACAAGTGCGGTCTCAGTACTATGATGCGGTCTAAAACCAGACTGGAGTGTTTCGTATACATTATTTGTCTTCAGTGAGGCAGTGCTGAACAACAGCTTTATCAAAATAAAATAGAGAGGAATGGGAGATTCGATGTAGGCCGATATAGTTTTTATTTTAGTTTTTTCAGGTGAAAGTTTGGATTTTTCAGGAGAGGCTTTATTACCGCCACTTTTAGTGAGTTTGGTACACATCCGGAGGATAGGGAGCTGTTTATTATGTTCGACATACAGTGGGGGAAAAAAGTATTTAGTCAGCCACCAATTGTGCAAGTTCTCCCACTTAAAAAGATGAGAGAGGCCTGTAATTTTCATCATAGGTACACGTCAACTATGACAGACAAATTGAGAAAGAAAATTCCCGAAAATCACATTGTAGGATTTTTAATGAATTTATTTGCAAATTATGGTGGAAAATAAGTATTTGGTCACCTACAAACAAGCAAGATTTCTGGCTCTCACAGACCTGTAACTTCTTCTTTAAGAGGCTCCTCTGTCCTCCACTCGTTACCTGTATTAATGGCACCTGTTTGAACTTGTTATCAGTATAAAAGACACCTGTCCACAACCTCAAACAGTCACACTCCAAACTCCACTATGGCCAAGACCAAAGAGCTGTCAAAGGACACCAGAAACAAAATTGTAGACCTGCACCAGGCTGGGAAGACTGAATCTGCAATAGGTAAGCAGCTTGGTTTGAAGAGATCAACTGTGGGAGCAATTATTAGGAAATGGAAGACATACAAGACCACTGATAATCTCCCTCGATCTGGGGCTCCACGCAAGATCTCACCCCGTGGGGTCAAAATGATCACAAGAACGGTGAGCAAAAATCCCAGAACCACACGGGGGGACCTAGTGAATGCCATGCAGAGAGCTGGGACAAAAGGAACAAAGCCTACCATCAGTAACACACTACGCCGCCAGGGACTCAAATCCTGCAGTGCCAGATGTGTCCCCCTGCTTAAGCCAGTACATGTCCAGGCCCGTCTGAAGTTTGCTAGAGTGCATTTGGATGATCCAGAAGAGGATTGGGAGAATGTCATATGGTCAGATGAAACCAAAATAGAACATATTGGTAAAAACTCAACTCGTCGTGTTTGGAGGACAAAGAATGCTGAGTTGCATCCAAAGAACACCATACCTACTGTGAAGCATGAGGGTGGAAACATCATGCTTTGGGGCTGTTTTTCTGCAATGGGACCAGGACGACTGATCCATGTAAAGGAAAGAATGAATGGGGCCATGTATCGTGAGATTTTGAGTGAAAACCTCCTTCCATCAGCAAGGGCATTGAAGATGAAACGTGGCTGGGTCTTTCAGCATGACAATGATCCCAAACACACCGCCCGGGCAATGAAGGAGTGGCTTCGTAAGAAGCATTTCAAGGTCCTGGAGTGGCCTAGCCAGTCTCCAGATCTCAACCCCATAGAAAATCTTTGAAGGGAGTTGAAAGTCCATGTTGCCCAGCGACAGCCCCAAAACATCACTGCTCTAGAGGAGATCTGCATGGAGGAATGGGCCAAAATACCAGCAACAGTGTGTGAAAACCTTGTGAAGACTTACAGAAAACGTTTGACCTGTGTCATTGCCAACAAAGGGTATATAACAAAGTATTGAGAAACTTTTGTTATTGACCAAATACTTGTTTTCCACCATAATTCGCAAATAAATTAATAAAAAATCCTACAATGTGATTTTCTGGAAAAAAAAATCTCATTTTGTCTGTCATAGTTGACGTGTACCTATGATGAAAATTACAGGCCTCTCTCATCTTTTTAAGTGGGAGAACTTGCACAATTGGTGGCTGACTAAATACTTTTTTCCCCCATTGTAGGAGGGCCAAGCACAGGAAGTAGCTCTTTCAGTAGTTTAGTTGGAATAGGGTCCAGTAGACCGCTGGAAGGTTTAGAGGCCATTACTTTTTTTGTTAATGTGTTGAGAGATACAAGATAAAGAAACTTGAGTGTCTCCATTGATCCGAGGTCCTGGTAGTTCTGTGCAGACTCGGGACAACAGAATTTTTGAGAAATACGCATATTCAAAGAGGTCCTCCGTGATTTGTTTTCTAATCATGATATTTTCATCATGAATTCATCCCTGCTGAAGTGAAGGCCATCCTCACTTGGGGAATGCTGCTTTTTACTTTTTCGACAGTATACAAAATTAATGTAGGATTGTTTTTATTCTCAGGTTGAAAAAGTAGACTGAGCAGTAGTGAGGTCTCTCCAAGCTAGCCAGAAGACTTCCAGTTTGGTGGAGCGCCATTTTCCTTTTCCAATTGTCTGGAATAATGCTTCAGGGGGGTATCTTCCGTATACCAGGGAGCTAGTTTCTTGTGAATTTGTTTTTGTTTTTAGCGGTGCGACTGCATCTAGGTTATTACGCAAGGTTAAGTTTAGATCCTCGGTTAGGTGGTTAACTGATTTTTGTACTCTGATGTCCTTGGGTAGGTGGAGGGATTCTGGAAGGGCGTCTAGGAATCGGTTGTCCGACAATTTTATAGCGTAGCTTTGATAATCCTTGGTTGGGGTCTAAGCAAATTATTTGTTGCGATTGCAAACGTAATAAGATGGTGGTCCAGGATTTTGAGAAAAAACATTTAGTTCCACAATATCTATTTCACAGAACAAAACTAATTCCAGGGTATTATTGTGGCAATGCGTAGGACCCGAGACATGTTGGACAAAATCCACTGAGTTGATGATGGCTCCGAAAGCCTTTTGGAGTGGCTCTGTGGACTTCTCCATGTGAATATTGAAGTCACCAAAAAATTTAATATATTATCTGCCATGACTACGATGTCCGATAGGAATTCAGGGAACTCAGGGAAGAATGCTCTATATGGCCCAGGAGGCCTGTAAACAGTAGCTATAAAAAGTGATTGAGTAGGATGCATAGATTTCATGACTACAACCTCAAAAGACGAAAATGCTGTCATAAATGTTAGCAACATTTGCCGGATGCGCGGGGGATATGGTCACTAGTGTAACCGGGGGAGAGGCCTCATTTATTGACTATGACTGCCTTGGAAGTGAGGGATCTAACATTAAGTAGTCCTATTTTGAGATGTGAGGTATTATCACAATATTTTTCAATAATGACAGGAATGGTGGAAGTCTTTATTCCAGTGAGATTGCTAAGGCGAACTCTGCCATGTTTAGTTTTGCCGACTAAGATCGAGGCACAGACACGGTCTCAATGGGGATAACTGAGCTGACTACGCTGACTGTGCCAGGGGCAGACCACACTAAGGTGGCAGGCTGGCTAAGCTGTCAGGCTGCTGCCTGGCCTGCACCCTGTCTCATTGTGAAGCTAGAGGAGTTAGAGCCCTGTCTATGCTAATAGATAAGATGAGAGCACCCCTCCAGCTAGGATAAAATACGTCACTCCTCTGCAGGCTTGGTCCTGTTTGTGGGTGGAGTCCCAGAAAGAGGGCCAATTATCTACAGATTCTATATTTTGGGAGGGGCAGAAAACAGTTTTCAATCAGCGATTGAGTTGTGAGACTCTGCTGTAGTGCTCATCACTCCCCCTAACTGGGAGGCGGCCAGAGACAATTACTCGATGCCGACACATCTTTCTAGCTGAGTTACACGCTGAAGCTGTGTTGCGCTTGGTGACCTCTCACTGTTTCATCCGAACATGGTTGGTGCCGACATGGATAACAATATCCCTCTACTCTCTACACTCGCCATTACGTCGGTAGCCCCCTGGTAAACAATATATGATCTCTCGACGATTCTTTTTAAGTTTAATATTACGGGTAATGGAGTAGCCAATGACTAGGGTTTTCAATTAGTCAGAGCTAATGGTGGGAGGCTTCGGCGGCTCAGACCCCGTAACGGGTGGAGAAGGCTTGGGCTCTGACTCCGACTCGTTGCTTAATGGGTAAAAACGTTTGAAAGTTTCTGCCGGCTGAATGAGCGACACAGGTTGAGCATGCCGACAGCATTTCTTTCCAGAAGCCATGAGAAAATTGTCCAGCTGCGGGGACTGTGCAGGGGAATTAACACTACTACTTGTATTTACAAACGCTGTTGTATCCTTTCCTACACTTAAATTGCCCTTGCCTAACGATTGCGTCTGAAGCCGGGCTTGCAACTTGGCTATCCTCACCGTAAGGCGATAGCTCTTTTGCGTATTATGAGAATAGCGACTGCAATGAGAAGGCATAATGTTAACTAGCTTTTTAGGCTGGTGGAGGTCCTGCAGATCCATGTCCAGATAAAGTGTCAGTGGTGAGAAAGTTGAATGAAAAAAGTAGAGTGAGGACAAAACTAAGACATTGGTAAACTTGTTAAATACAGAGCTTTTGATTAAACAGTTATTAAAAGTGAAAAGTGTGGCAGGTAGCCAAGTACCAACGATCCGTACAGCAGCACGGAGACAACGCGGAAGTGTGATGGAAGTGACGTCAATGTTGTGCAATCTTATCTCCATCTTCAGGCCTCTCCTCTGTGTGTCTGCTCTCTTTAACAGTGGAACAGCCTGGGAACAGTGAAACTGTGAGCTTGCATGACAGGACAGTTTGAATTAAGAGCATTTCTCCTTAGCTTGTCTACACCTTGTCTGTCAAAGGACCCTCAGAGCAAGGAGTGTCCTGTTGTTCTTTTGGAGCTTAGAAGTAGACTTAATGTGAGCGTCTGTATCCTCAAAACACACACAAACAGTCCTGGTCAAATCAAATCAAATTGTATTTGTCACATGCGCCGAATACAACAGGTGTAGACCTTACAGTGAAATGCTTACTTACAAGCCCTTAACCAACAATGCAGTTTTAAGAAAGAATACACACAAAACATTTATAAAAATACAATATAAAATAATACTAAATAAAAGTAACAAATAATTAAAGAGCAGCAGTAAAAATAACAATAGCGAGGCTATATACAGGGGGTACCGGTACCGAGTCAATGTGCAGGGGGTACAGGTTAGTCAATGTAATTGGGGTAATATGTTCATGTAGGTAGAGTTATTAAAGTGTCTATAATAAACAATGCAATGCAAATAGTCAGAGTAGCCATTTGATTGGATGTTCAGGAGTCGCATGGCTTGGGGGTAGAAGCTATTTAGAAGCCTCTTGGACCTAGACTTGGCGCTCCGGTACCGCTTGCCATGCGGTAGCAGAGAGAACAGTCTATGACTAGGGTGGCTGGAGTCTTTGACAATTTTTAGGGCCTTCCTCTGACACCGCCTGATATAGAGGTCCTGGATGGCAGGAAGCTTTGCCCCAGTGATGTACTGGGCCGAACGCACTACCCTCTGTAATGCCTTGCAGTCGGAGGCTGAGCAGTTGCCATACCAGGCAGTGATGCAACCAGTCAGGATACTCTCGATGGTGCAGCTGTATAACCTTTTGAGGATCTGAGGACCCATGCCAAACCTTTTCAGTCTCCTTAGGGGGAATAGGTTTTGTCGTGCCCTCTTCACGACTGTCTTGGTGTGCTTGGCCCATGTTAGTTTGTTGGTGATGTGGACACCAAGGAACTTGAAGCTCTCAACCTGCTCCACTACAGCCCCGTTGATGAGAATGGGGGCGTGCTCGGTCCTCTTCTTTTTCCTGTAGTCCACAATCATCTCCTTTGTCTTGATCACGTTGAGGGAGAGGTTGTTGTCCTGGCACCACACGGCCAGATCTCTGACCTCCTCCCTATAGGCTGTCTCGTCATTGTCGGTGATCAGGCCTACCACGGTTGTGTCATCGGCAAACTTAATGATGGTGTTGGAGTCGTGCCTGGCCATGCAGTCATGAGTGAACAGGGAGTACAGGAGGGGACTGAGCACGCACCCCTGAGGGGCCCATGTGTTGAGGATCAGCGTGGCGGATGTGTTGTTACCTACCCTTACCACCTGGGGGCAGCCCGTCAGGAAGTCCAGGATCCAGTTGCAGAGGGAGGTGTTTAGTCCCAGGGTCCTTAGCTTAGTGATGAGCTTGGAGGGGAGAATGGTGTTGAACGCTGAGCTGTAGTCAATGAATAGCATTCTCACATAGGTGTTCCCTTTGTCCAGGTGTGAAAGGGCAGTGTGGAGCGCAATAGAGATTGCATCATCTGTGGATATGTTGGGGCGATATGCAAATTAGGTGGGTCTAGGGTTTCTGGGATAATGGTGTTGATGTGAGCCATGACCAGCCTTTCAAAGCACTTCATGGCTACAGACGTGAGTGCTACGGGTCTGTAGTCATTTAGGCAGGTTACCTTCGTGTTCTTGGGCACAGGGACTATGGTGGTCTGCTTGAAACATGTTGGTATTACAGACCTTGACAGGGAGAGGTTGAACATGTCAGTGAAGACACTTGCCAGTTGGTCAGCGCATGCTCGGAGTACACATCCTGGTAATCCGTCTGGCCCTGTGGCCTTGTGAATTTTGACCTGTTTAAAGGTCTTACTAACATCGGCTACGGAGAGCGTGATCACACAGTCATCCGGAACAGCTGGTGCTCTCATGCATGTTTCAGTGTTACTTGTCTAATTTAGCTCGTCTGGCTCGTGTCACTGGGCAGCTTGCGGCTGTGCTACCCTTTTTAGTCTGTAATAGTTTGCAAGCTCTGCCACATCCGACGAGCGTCAGAGCCGGTGTAGTACGATCCGATCTTAGTCCTGTATTGACGCTTTGCCTGTTTGATGGTTCGTCGGAGGGCATAGCGGGATTTCTTATAAGCTTCCGGGTTAGAGTCCCTCTCCTTGAAAGCTGCAGCTCTACCCTTTAGCTCAGTGCGGATGTTTCCTGTAATCCATGGCTTTTGGTTGGTGTATGTACGTACAGTCACTGTGGGGACGACGTCATCGATGCACTTATTGATGAAGCCAGTGACTGATGTGGTGTACTCCTCAATGCCATCGGAAGAATCCCGGAACATATTCCAGTCTGTGCTAGCAAAACAGTCCTGTAGCTTAGCATCTGCTTCATCTGACCACTTTTTTATTGACCGAGTTACTGGTGCTTCCTGCTTTAGTGTTTGCTTGTAACCAGGAATCAGGAGGATAGAATTATGGTCAGATTTGCCAAATGGAGGGCGAGGGAGAGCTTTGTACGCGTCTCTGTGTGGAGTAAAGGTGGTCTAGAGTTTTTTTCCCTCTGGTTGCACATTTAACATGCTGGTAGAAATTAGGTCAAACGGATTTAAGTTTCCCTGCATTAAAGTCCCCGCTGCCTCTGGATGAGCGTTTTCCTGTTTGCTTATTGCCATATACAGTCTCCGGTGAGTTTGGGTGGCGTCAGCCCCTGTGGTATAGGGTCTGGTCTATTTCAGAAAATACTGTAGGAGCCAGGAAACTAAGGGATCCCTGTGTGTCTGTCTATTCTGTATGAGCCAGGAAACTAAGGGATCCCTGTGCGTCTGTCTATTCTGTAGGAGCCAGGAAACTAAGGAATCCCTGTGTGTCTGTCTATTCTGTAGGAGCCAGGAAACTAAGGGATCCCTGTGTGTCTGTCTATTCTGTAGGAGCCAGGAAACTAAGGGATCTCATATTGTATTAAAAAGCATGAATATGAGATGGATGCACTCTCTGCTCCCTGCCTGGGATGAGATGGAAATAGCAAAGAGGGCTGAAGGAATGGGCGGAGCTCTGCCTCTCAGTACTGCGGTCTGGTCCTCTCCTTCTGTCTTTCACTTTCTCTGTTTTTGTCCTACTTTCACTCCCACATTTTTGTGTTTTCGAAACTTTCCTTCTCTTACCATCCTCTTTCTCTCTGTCTCTGTCTTTGTCTCTGTCTCTCTGTCTCGCTCTCGTTCTCTCTCTCTCTCTCTCGTTCTCTCGGTCTTTCCATAAGATATCCCAGATGACGAGGCCCAGTACTGGACCAAAAAGCTGGATCGAATCAACACCATGAGGATACATGAGGTACGTAACATCCACACTCTGGATCACACCATCACCACACTTACCATAGCTACCTACCACAACTAACACAACTACTACACCTCTCTTCCTCTTCACATTACCACCACACCTACCACAACAGTCTGTCTTTCTCTCCACAAGGCTGTCTGGCTGCTCGCATCCCACATCACTGCTAGCCTCTCAACAGCTTCACAGGAAATCCAACTATGATGTGTTCTGTTTTATTTATTTATTTTCTTTCCTTTTTTTGTGTTTTGTTTGTCCATTGTCCATAAAGTCATGCCAGTAAAGTCTTAGAACATAGAGAACATTGGTGTTTGTTTAGCCTCCCAGCAGCTGGGTAGGAGGTTCATGTTGTGAAGAGGAGTCTCCTGAATGTTTTATTGTGGTGTCGTGTATAGTTGTCCTCAGGATGTAGAGCTGGGATGTTCTCTGGCTGGTTTAGCTCATGGACACCACCTTGTGGTCGTACTCTGTTACTACAAATTCATACATACAGCTGATTTTACTCATTACATTGCATAATCTGATCATAAAAGCGGATTAAACCCCACTGTATTTTTGTGAATGAAGTGATACTAGGATTAGGGTTATTTCTAAAGAAATATGACTTTATTGCTCTTGCTACTTACATTATTTTTTCATTAATCATTTTAATTTAATTTTTCTCTCATTTTCCAGTATCCATTGCAGGAAGAAGTTCAAAGAAGGAGAATGGCGTCTGCACCTTCTCAGTGC
Source organism: Coregonus lavaretus (assembly GCF_964263955.1). Lineage (NCBI taxonomy): Eukaryota > Metazoa > Chordata > Actinopteri > Salmoniformes > Salmonidae > Coregonus > Coregonus lavaretus. The sequence continues at coordinate 44,773,763 of NC_140004.1, forward strand.
TGTAAGTATGGCTTGTGTGTGTGTGTGTGTTTGCATCTGTGTGTGTGTGTGTGTGTGTGTGTGTGTGCGTGTGCACATATTTCATTCTCACCCTCATTGCCATAAAAGTTCATTCCTACATAATGTGCTGAAGAGATGGCTCATTCTTTTTTTGGGACGTCCGTGCGTACGTACGTGCATATGAGCGAGTTGAGTAACAGTGGTGAAACTGATGTTGTGGACAAGCTTTTCGGATTCTACCTTGAACATCCGTCTTCTGACATCTTGTCAACTTTACTGCTTTTTCCTTTTGTCCTTCGCTCTCATTCCACGTCCTCCTGTCTCCGTTTCACATCTCTCTTCCTGATGTATCCTCACCGTCTGTGAGCGTGTGCTTTTTCCTTTTGTCCTTCGCTCTCATTCCACGTCCTCCTGTCTCCGTTTCACATCTCTCTTCCTGATGTATCCTCACCGTCTGTGAGCGTGTGCTTTTTCCTTTTGTCCTTCGCTCTCATTCCACGTCCTCCTGTCTCCGTTTCACATCTCTCTTCCTGATGTATCCTCACCGTCTGTGAGCGTGTGCTTTTTCCTTTTGTCCTTCGCTCTCATTCCACGTCCTCCTGTCTCCGTTTCACATCTCTCTTTCTAATGTATCCTCACCGTCTGTGAGCGTGTGCTTTTTCATATTGGTGAGGCACCATGGCATTGCACGTTTTGGTCACTTCATCACATTCACAATATTGTTTCGATTATTTTTTTAGATGACAGATTTTGCTTTCAATGTTTTGGGGAAATGTGATGCCACAGCATGATTGTAACACAATATCCGCTTCACTGGAAGATGTAATGTTGTTTTAAACAGCCGCAGTATTCTTCACCCTTCCTTCATGTCCTCCTCCACTCTGGTTTTGGTTTCTTGAACACTTTCTCCCTCACCACTAGGCAACTGGACTTATTTTGGATGGAGTGAACAGCAGAGTGAACAGCAGAGTATGTACTTTCCCTCACATCACTTTTATCTGGTGTTGTATTCCTCCTAATGCATTCCTCTGTTTCTTTGGAGTCCCCTTGTGACCAGTGCATCTGGTCTGTTTGTCATCAAGGGCTTTCAGGCACATCTCTCTCTTTCTCTCCTCTCTCGCTCGGTCTCTCGCTCGGTCTCTCTCATCTGCCTGGTCAAATAACTAGAAGAGAATGCCCACTATGAACAAGGTGTTTCGTAGAGACCAGCTTCTCAGGTTCTCTGTAACCCCATGTTAGCCCGCTAGAGGGCGCTCTTGGCTCTCACAGCTCAAAGCTGTACCTGGCTGGGCTTTGAGTTTAAAACTGACCTTTTCTTCTTCTGCCTGAGATGTCCTTCACTATTCACATTTTAATCCTCGCTGACTTCAGAGTCTGACAGAAAATCAAACTCAGAATGAAAATATTGAAATTAATTTATGTAAGCTTATCCCACTAATCCATTGTTTCATAAAACAATATTGAGAGAGTTAATAATTGAGATCTACGTTAATTTAACACAGCACTGGGTCTAAATCACACCAGTCCTTGGGCTTAACTAGACTATGCTGTTTTCATATGACGTTTTGATTGAGAACATTTCAATTATAAGCATTGCGCACTATCATAAGCATTGGTTATTGAACACTGTCACTATTATTATGGCATAACGAGAGAGATTTTATAATTTATATTCACAGCCAGACCTCCACTTCTTTCCTAAAAAAATAGTGTTACTAATGTGGTTTGATAGATAATAATTGTAATACAAAATAAATAATTGTAACACCTTCCTGGAAAATTATGTTGCTAATTGGCTTCATAGACAGGCAGCCATGACAGTTGGGTAATTAATTGGCTAGCAGGCAAGTTTATAAAAATGTTTCTCATTCTTAAAAAAAAAAACCCCCACAGAAGGTGGAGAAATGTAACCTTTATTTAGTGGTAGACTCAGTGACACGTTGCAACGAGCAGCACCACAGATATTGAGATGAGATGCGATGCAAGACTTGGCTCTCACACAGTCACACAGAGTATGTATGTGCACAAGTGTGGTTCACGCTGCTACAACGTGGTATAGCTACAGGACCAAAACACTGGAGAAGTTAAGCCTTGTGATTCAACGCTCTTAGATGTAGTGGATAATTCACCCGGTATTGTGTCTACTTCCTGCATGCAACGTCATCTTGCTGAGTCCACCTTTTAACTAGGCGAGTTAGATAAGAAATGTTTACTTACAATGACGGCCTGGCAAACACGGTCATCATTTGGATACTGAGTTCTGTTAGTGTTTGCTGAACTTGTTACATATGTGTTATTTCGTGTGTGTGTGTGTGTGTGTGTTCGGTGTATGTGTGCTTGTGTGAATATATACAGTACCAGTCAAACGTTTGGACACACCTACTCATTCAAGAGTGTGCAAAGCTGTTGTAGTGTATTAAGATTATGATGGTGTTAAATGTTTTTCATGAAGAAATGGAATGTTGTTTATGTTAGTATCTAGAGGGAATGTTTTAGGTGTAACGTCACATACAACAGACCGGAAGTGTCTTGTAGACAGGGGAGACTGGGGATTGGCCAGAAGAGGGAGCATCATTGGTTATAAATAGGGGGGAAAACGAAGAAGAAAGGCAGAACGAGCAGCCATTCTGAGGCGTCGCTCTCCGGGTGTCATGTCACCTGTCACTCATGCTGAAGCTTCTGATCTGAATAAACCTTATGATCAACGTTCAGTATGAGCAGACTCCTTTTGTTCATCAGCAATAATTGCCACCACTCATCCGATACGACACTGTCATCAAGGCAAAGGGTGGCTATTTGAAGAATCTCAAATATAAAATATATTTTGATTTGTTTAACACTTTTTTGGGTTAGTACATGATTCCATATGTGTTATTTCATAGTTTTGATGTCGTCACTTATTCTACAATGTAAAAAATAGTAAAAATAAAGAAAGACCCTTGAATGAGTAGGTGTCCAAACTTTTGACTGGTTGTGTATATGTGTGTGTGTGTGTGTGTGTGTGTGTGTGTGTGTGTGTGTTTACTTGGGTCATCATTCCCCACTGTGTTAATCAACCCCCCCCCACTCCCCTACAGCTTATGATGACCGCGACAGTGCGGTGGATGATCGTGACAGTGACTACAGGAGTGAAGGGGGAAGCCATCATCGCCCCCCTCGGTACCACACCACTCCCCAGCCCAACTCTTCGGTGCACCAGTACCCCATAGGACACAGGCGGGTGCAGCACCCATCCCTCTCCAGAGACACTGACTCCATACACAGCTATGAGCTGGACTACAGAGAAGCCAGGGGGCACAGGTACACATACACACACACACACACACACATACACACAACCACACACATACACACACATACACACACACACACACAGTGCCTTCGGAAAGAATTCAGACCCCTTGACTTTTTCCACATTTTGCTAGGTTACAGCCTTATTCTAAAATGGATTAAATCGTATTTTTCCCTCATCAATCTGCACACAATACCCTATAATGACAAAGCAAAAACAGATTTTTAGAAATGTTTCGCACAACAAACAACCAAAATGAAATATTACATTTACATAAGTATTCAGACCCTTTAATGAGTACTTTGTTGAAGCACCTTTGGCAGCGATTACAGCCTCGAGTCTTCTTGGGTATGACGCTACATGCTTGGCACACCTGTATTTGGGGAGTTTCTCCCATTCTTCTCTGCAGATCCTCTCAAGCTCTGTCAGGTTGGATGGGGAGCGTTGCTGCACAGCTATTTTCAGGTCTCTCCAGAGATGTTCGATCGGGTTCAAGTCCGGGCTCTGGCTGGTCCACTCAAGGACATTCAGAGACTTGTCCCGAAGCCACTCCTGCGTTGTCTTGGCTGTGTGCTTAGGGTCGTTGTCCTGTTGGAAGGTGAACCTTCACCCCCGTCTGAGGTCCTGGGCGCTCTGGAGCAGGTTTTCATCAAGGATTTCTCTGTAATTTGCTCCATTCGTCTTTGCCTCGATCCTGACTAGTCTCCCAATCCCTGCTGCTGAAAAACATCCCCAAAGCATGATGCTGCCACCACCATGCTTCACCGTAGGGATGGTGCCAGGTTTCCTCCAGACGTGACGCATGGCATTCATGCCAAAGAGTTCAATCTTGGTTTCATCAGACCAGAGAATCTTGTTTCTCATGGTCTGAGTGTCTTTAGGTGCCTTTTGGCAAACTCCAAGAGGGCTGTCATGTGCCTTTTACTGAGGAGTGGCTTCCGTCTGGCCACTGTACCATAAAGACCTGATTGGTGGAGAGCTGCAGAGATGGTTGTCCTTCTGGAAGGTTCTCCCATCTCAACAGAGGAACTCTAGAGCTCTGTCAGAGTGACCATCGGGTTCTTGGTCACCTCCCTGACCAAGGCCCTTCCCCCCCGATTGCTCAGTTTGGCCGGGCGGTCAGCTCTAGGAAGAGTCTTGGTGGTTCCAAACTGCTTCCATTTAAGAATGATGGAGGCCACTGTGTTCTTGGGGACCTTCAATGCTGCAGAAATTTTTTGGTACCCTTTCTGAGATCTGTGCCTTGACACAATCCTGTCTCGGAGCTCTACGGACAATTCCTTCGACCTCATGGCTTGGTTTTTGCTCTTACATGCACTGTCAACTGTGTGTCGTGACTTGACTTTAACATTAATCTGAAGACTGTTATTTATCTAATTAACTAAATATGTTTAATTGTTACCTGACTAAATGAATCATGTAACAATTAACAGAGGAAGGCCCTCAAAATTGTCAAAGACTCCAGCCACCCTAGTCATAGACTGTTCTCTCTGCTACCGCACGGCAAGCGGTACCGGAGTGCCAAGTCTAGGTCCAAAAGACTTCTCAACAGCTTCTACCCCAAAGCCATAAGACTCCTGAATAGCTAATCATGGCTACCCAGACTATTTGCACCCCCACCCCATCTTTTTACACTGCTGCTACTCTGTTAATGATTTATGCATAGTCACTTTAACTCTACCCACATGTACATATTACCTCAACTACCTCAACTAGCCGGTGCCCCCGCACATTGACTCTGCACCGGTACCCCCCTGTATATATAGCCTCCCTACTGTTATTTTATTTTACTTCTGCTCTTTTTTCTCAACACTTTTTTTGTTGTTTTATTCTACTTTTTTATTAAAAAGAAATGCACTGTTGGTTAAGGGCTGTAAGTAAGCATTTCACTGTAATGTCTGCACCTGTTGTATTCGGCGCATGTGGCCAATAAAATTTGATTTGATTAACTCATTAGGATCAGGGGCACCACGAGAGCGGTTCTTTAAAGAGTCACCATCTCCTGAATTAAACTCTGAAAGGTCTTTACCTATCACATCTATAAACAGGCAACTTATTAATCATAACCTCGTATCATATCATCATTCTGAACAGTCGTAACCTCCTTGCATCTGCAAAAAACCAGAGCCTTACTTATGATTCAGTGCTACACAAATTGGTTTAATTATTTTTTTTACTAGCTAATTAAATGGGAACACAGGATAAACACACACACTCTGCACCGGTTATTGGCTGGATAATTAATACGCTGAAAACAGGTCCCTAGCGGAATGACAACAACATGGATGCTTGTTAAAGAAGAGATGGAGAGGGAGAAAGCGGGACAGAGACACTTAACATTGCCACATTCAGAAACTACTCTCACCTACAGTAACCATATACTTTGCACACAAACCGCCGCCCTCTTTGATCAAGAAATCATGAATGTATTTACGTGACATGCCTGGGTTCGCCGGGGATCTCTGGGTGAACGGGGCAGCCTTGGAAAGGGGGTTGGGCCCTTTCACGGCACGCTTGTAAGGCTCTGATTGTCCGAAATGGTTCTAACAACTCTTCTCCTGTTGTCTTTCTTCGTAGTCCTGAACAGAACTACAGAGTTGATTTTCCTTCTATTCGCTCTTGAAGATGCTTCTTTGAAGATAGGCTAGCCAGCCGTATCGATGGTTCCCCAGTGGGGTGATGAGTAGCATAATACGATGGTTTGAGCAAAGTAACAGGATGGTCCTACTTAAATTCGCTTTACTTAGGACAGCTAATCAGCCGTACCAGTGATTGTCTGGGAGTTGAGTTTATCGTCTCCACCTCGTGTTGAGATTCAAATTTCAAACCATTTTAAACGTGCAGCTGCAGCTTCACGCTTTTCTGGTCTAATGTGTTAATTCGTAACCCATCATTTAGACCTTTTGCTCGAAAGGGGCGGTTCCGGCAGGCTGGCATGCTCCCTGACCTCACTTCGGAGCAAAGTTATGGAAAACAATTATCTCTTATAACTTCTCAAATCACATCCCTGTCTTAACAGAAACACTTTCAGCATTTTTCAAATTACATGCACAACCCATAGTATGGAAACTTCATCTATGTAGTGGGTATACTTTCCAAGTTACAGTATTTCCTTTTATACCATTTTTAAGGACATCACAAAATAACAAACAAAATGACATTACTGTTCTATAGATTGCCTCTGACCATTCCCCATGTTCTACGTTAGAAATATTGTTCGAGTATTCACTTTTGAACGTGTTAAGAGTTTCAGCGGGAAAAAGGGTCTGTTGAGACCAAGCACATTCCTTTGGTGAGTTTGGAGAGTACAGGCCTGGATCTTCTCCCTTGATTTACAACAGGACGTGAGTTGTTAATCCCCACTAGTTCTTTCCTTCCCCCTCTATGGGTGAGAGGGGGTCTGATTTGAAGTTATTCATTGCAAACCTGATCTGAAAAATTTTGGATTCTCGTGGTCAGTCATGACATGTGAGACCTTATATAGACAGGTGTGTGCCTTTCCAAATCATGTCCAATCATTTGAATTTACCACAGGTGGACTCCAATCAAGTTGTAAAAACATCTCAAGGATGATCAATGGAAACAGGATGCACCTGAGCTCAATTTCGAAACTCATAGCAAAGGGTCTGAATACTTAGTAAATAAGGTATTTCTGTTTTTTATTTTTAATAAATGTGCAAACATTTCAAAAACCTGTTTTTGCTTTGTCATTATGGGGTATTGTGTGTAGATTCATGACGATTTTTATTTATTTAATCAATTTTAGAATAAGGCTGTAACGTAACAAAATGTGTATAAAGTCAAGGGGTCTGAATACTTTCCGAATGCACACGCACATAAGCACGCACACACAGGCATGCACACGCACACATACAACGAACACACACTCGCAATAGGTTGCCAGGTAACGTTGTTTACTGGTGGTTTGAATTGAGAATAATGTCTGTAAAAGTAAATGTGATTGGTTCTGAACTAATCAATTTTGTCCGATGTGCAGAAAAAACACAGCCTTAGATGGTTGTGTATATGTATTTAATAACTCCTGCCACAACATTTATGGTTGTCATCTTGAATGAAATTACTGCAGAACATTGCAGAACAAATGTTCTGATATTAGGGAAAATGCAAAATATCACCACCACAAATGCATACAACTTCACCCAGCATTTTAATTTCTGTCCTTTTTGATTTGTTATTCATTACTTTTATAATACTTCACACTGTCTTCTTGAGAATGTATTTATTTTATCACTGCTAACCTTTGTTTATATTTGTCTTCTTTTGCATTATTTTCCATTCCTCTCTGCATGGCTCTCTCTCTCTCTCTCTTTCTCTATCTCTTCATTTCTGTCTGAGTGTAGACGGTCCAACAGTATGAACAGGGTCAGGATAATCCCAGTAGACTCAGGTATGGGTGTGGAGGACTGGGAGAGCCAATACAAGATGGCAGAGAGTGGAGTCCTGGATGACTACCTGGAGCCGGAGCAGAAGGAGTGGGAGGATGAGGACAAGACCATTATCTACCGTATCAGCAGTGGGCCTGGAGGAGAGGCCAAAGGCTCCAGGTTCTACCAGACGATGGAGTGTGATGCCATGTCTCCTGGGGAGGTAGAGGAGGAAGATGGCACTGGCAGGCGGCGGAGGCGTGGCTTCGGCAGTGGGGAGGTGCGTCTGGTCTATAAGGAAGCCGGCAGCTTCGAGGACGAGACCTCGCCTCCTGAGATCGACATAATCCCCTCCGTCAAGCAGCTCCGTCAGAAGCTGAACATTGAGGAGGGGCTCCTATATAAAACCAGGATGTGGGCCAAGACATCGTTGGGGGATACACTGGAGAACTACGCAGCCTTCCGGGAGGAGGAGGCCGCCAGGGAGGAGGCTGCCAGGTTCAGGGGCAGGAGTGAGTACGACTCGCTGGGATCTGATGAGATGCAGTTCTCCCTGGGGTCCGAGGGAGAGCTGGATGACCTGACGTTCCTGGATGGGGATGTCACTTATGAATATGAAAGCTACTACTACCCAGAGGGGTACACGTCCCCGTATGGAGGACAAGGACTGGGCTACTATCCAGGACATGGACTGGTGGAGGAGCCTAAAGAGGAGGTATACTATGACACAGTGGAAGAACTTCAGAACCTGGTACACTCCGTGTCTGAGTATCTAACTGAGAAGGAGGAGGAGATCAGCAAGTATGGATCGCTGCCTAAGTCGACTAGCAGGAGGAAGCTTCCAGCATTGCCAACCGGAGCGAAACCACCACAGTCTGAGGAGGCTAAGAGCGAGGAGGCTAAGAGCGAGGAGGCTAAGAGCGAGGAGGCTAAGAGCGAGGAGGCTAAGAGCGAGGAGGCTAAGAGCGAAGAGGCTAAGAGCGAAGAGGCTAAGAGCGAAGAGGCCAAACCAGCCGAAATTAAAGAGGACACAACGGTTGAGCAGGGTATTGCCGGGGTGAAGAATGCAATGAGTTCAATGACTTCGTTGTTTAGCTCCATCACAGGTTCCAAGCCGACTGCTGAAGCAACTGAACCAGCCTCTGATACTGCATCTCCAGCCACCTCCCCAGCCCCACCACAGGCCGAGTCTGGCATCTCCAAACTGCTTTCCTTCATCCCCAAGCCTGCTGGCACTACTCCCCAAATTGCAGTCGTTCCACCTTCATCTCAGGTGCCGACATCAGAGCCGACACCTACCTATTTTGTTGACTCAATGCTAGGACGGCTAAGCCCCTCGAGGCCCGAAGAGTCACAAAGCACTGAAGGCCAAACTCAGGAGGCCACCACTAACCAGCCTTCTTCAATGTTTGGCTCAATGCTGGGAAGGCTTAGTCCACTGAGTCCATCAACACCCCAAGAGGCACAAAGCACTGAAGGCCAAACTCAGGAGGCCACCACTAACCAGCCTTCTTCAATGTTTGGCTCAATGCTGGGAAGGCTTAGTCCACTGAGTCCATCAACACCCCAAGAGGCACAAAGCACTGAAGGCCAAACTCAGGAGGCCACCACTAACCAGTCTACTTCGATGTTAGATTCAATGTTAGGAAGACTTAGTCCTTCAAGGCCCCAAGAGGCACAAGCAGAAGGCACTGAACGACAAACTCTGGAGGCCACCGCTAACCAGCCTACTTCCATGTTTGGCTCAATGCTAGGAAGGCTTAGTCCACTGAGTCCACCACAACCCCAACAGGCACCAGGCAGAGAAGGCCAGATGCCTGAGTCTACTAACCAGCCTCCTTCAATGGTTGACTCAATGTTAGGAAAGCTCAGCCCCATGAGTCTTTTCTCCAGAAAGCCATCTCCTGGAGAAACATCCCCCCAACCAGCGGAGCAGAGGAGGGGACCTGTGTTGATCAGTGCGTCCAGACAAGGATCTGTGGATAGGTCCAAGAGTCCTGAGAGGCAAGGCTCCCAGAGGTCAGGTAGTGGATCCGTGGAACTCCTCCCAGATACAGCAAGTGGCTCAGTGGAGATATACCCAGAATCAGGAAGTGGTGGATCCACGGAGCTCCTCCCAGAATCACAATGTGGATCTGTGGAGATTTTACCAGAAACGGAGTCATCTGGAGAGATTCTTGACATTCAGGCGAGAAAGGCGCCCGCTATCGTTGAGCCAAAACCTGATGGTGAGCCGCCGGCAGGCCAGGCCAATGCAGAGGACACAGGGTTCTTCAGCAGTTTTAATAAATCCCTCACCAGCCTCATAACAGCAGCACCAGAAGGGCCGCCGGTCCAGACTGAGACACCTCCTGCCCCTTCTGGAATGTTCTCTATGTTCTCCAGATCTCCATCTCCAGAGGCGCCCAAAGCAGAGGGGGGAATGCTTTCTGGCTTCCTTAAGTTTGCCTCTGGGGAGGATGTCAATGCCCCTAAAGCGCCCCAACCCAGCTCTGCGAGGACCCCTTCTCCTGCTCTTAGCCGCGCCGCACTCCTTGAAAGTGTACCCAAAGGAAACCCGGACACAGGGTGGTTCTCTAACCTCTTCAAAGCTCCCCCGAATGAGCCACCTCCGCAAGCTGCTGTAAAGCCACCGGCCCCCGTACCTGCCACTCCTACTGTGACACCTGCAACCCCAGTGACCCCAGAAAAACAAGAAATCACAGTTCCTGGTGCAGATCCTGGAGATCAACCACCAGGTGATGCTTCATCACAACTTCAAAAGGATGTGACCACTAAAGACCAAAGCCAGGAACTTCCCAAGCCTCTGGAAGAAGCTAAATCGACAACCCAGACAGAGCCCCAAGCACAGCCTCAGGGTTTGCTCTCTGGTTTCTCTGGGCTGTTTTCTTCAGGTCCACCGCCAACCAACAATCAAACCCAGAATCAGACGAAACAAGCGGCTGCAGCTCCACAACAGGGAGGTATGTTTTCTGGCTTTATGAAGTTCGCGTCTGATAGTGTGTCTGCCCCTGCAACACAGCCACAGTCTGTTCCTCCAGGCAGCCAAGCTATCCAAACTCCATTAAATACAAACCAAAGCCCTCCACCAAAATCTGCCACTCCCCCACCCCCCATTCAATCTGGAGGAATCTTCTCTGGGTTTATGAAAATGGCCTCTGACAAAATGGCCTCTGACACTGTGGCCTCTGACACACAGACTGATCAGCAGCAACCTAACAGGCAAGGGCCAGAACAAGCCACCACACAAGGTACTGCTCCTCCAAGTCAATCAGGAGGATTTCTGTCAGGGTTGATGAAATTAGGCTCTACAGAAAACATTCCCTCAACAGTAGCTGGTCAGAGGCAGCAGCAGCAACAACCAGAGGGTCCAGATCAGCAACCACTAAACCAGCAAACCGACCAACCATCTCAGAACCCACCTCAGCAAGCAGCACCTCCACCAACTCCGCAGCCAGGTGGAATGCTGTCTGGGTTCTTTAATAAGATAGTAGAGTCAGTAGAGCCAACGCCACCTCAACCAGCACCAGCTCAACCAGCACCAGGCAGCCAAGCGCCTAATCAAACACAACCCCCACCTCAACAACCAGCTGCCCAGCAAGGTGGGTTCCTCTCTGGCCTGTTTGGCATGGGTGACGCCACAGCTAACCAAGCCCCTCCGTCTCCGCAGCAGAAACCACCTGGCCCTCCTGGGAGTCAGCCGAATCAGCAGCCAGCTAGCAGGCAGAACCCCCAGCAGCAGCAGCAGCAGCCCCCTAGTGGTCCCGGTGGGATGATGTCAGGGTTCTTCAATAAGCTTGTAGACCCGGGCCCCCCTCAGCCACCACCTGGGGCTCAACCTGGCCAGCAGCAACAGCCTAGGCCAGGTCAGAATGCACCTCAGCAACCACCAGCCCAACAGGGCGGTTTCCTGTCTGGGCTATTTTCCTCAGGTCCGCCCCCTCCACAACAACAACCACAACAACAACGACCCCAGCAACAACAGGGATCACCTAGCAGTCGACCAAACCTACAGCAACAGCAGCAACAGGGTAACAGGCAGCCCTTGCAGAGGCAAAATCAGATTCCTCCACAGCCTGTTGCTGCTGCCCCTGAGCAGGGAGGATTCATGTCAGGGCTATCAGGGCTTTTCGGTGCCCCCCAACCGCCTCCACCACAGCCCGCTCCCCAGCAGGGTAATCGGCCAAATGCCCCAGGCCAAGGACAAGCTCAAAAGCAGCAGCCCCCACCCCAACAACCACCTGCCCAACAAGGTGGATTCCTCTCTGGGCTTTTCGGCATGGGCACTCCTGAAACTCCTACCCCTAACCAGTCACCCCCTGCACAGCCTCAACAACAAGCCAACAGACAGACTCCTCAACAGGGAGCAGCTCAGCAAGCAGGTCAAACTGGTCAGCTGCCAAACAAGCTTGTCCAGAATCTACCTCAGGCTGAATCAGGTGGACTGTTATCTGGACTGTTTAACAAGCTCACAACCACCACAGAGGAGCAGACACCACCTCAACAACCTCTGCAGCAACAACAGCAGACACGTCCAGGTGGTCCAGCTAAGCCTGGACAAGGCCGGCCACAGATTCAGCGGACCAAGCAGGTGGAGGTCCAGTCCTCGCAGGATGGTGTGGGTGAAAAAGACCCGAAGGGATCACAGAAAGGATTTCTATCTGGACTCTTTGGTGCAATGGAGGAGGCACCAACAACCAAGGCACAGGAGATACCCATCTCCCCGCTTAGCAAGGAGGAACCGAAGACCAGTACAAGTGGCAGCTCGCCAGGTTTCCTTGATCGTTTACTTCCAAAACAAAACAAAGATGAAATTCCCATTAGTGCTGCTCCTAGTGCTGCTCCAACCATCCCAACAAGTTTGGACACCTCTGGCAGTCAGGTGCCACAATATGTTCATAATGGACAGGATCCTGCCGTATCCCCAACCCAACGCTATCTGGAGGAAGTCCACCGTCTGTTGTATGGCACAGCAGAAGAGTATGGGTACCAGGACCTGTTGTACAACTTTGCAGAGTATGGTGTCATTCCTCCTGAGCTCTATGAGCATCAGCTTCTCATAGAGGCCCTCCTTTGGCAACAGCTTAATGATTATGCCCTCAGCGAAGCCCTCTCTGCTCAAGTTCAGGAGTGTTACCAGACAAGGCAAGGGTACATACAGCCAGCAAATGGACAATCATCCTGGCAGAACCATGGGGTTTGGAACCCCAAAGACATTCACACCAGTCAGTTCCACATACCCTCACATCCTTGGAGAGACAAGACTGCCCAACCATTCCAAAATGGCTTCCATGAACCCAAGGAGGAGGATATTGTGCTATTTGACATGACTTGCAGGAACAAGAAGCCCTGGAGCAGCTGTGACCATTTGAACATGAGCAATGACATTAGCAATCACAATGGGATGGTGAACGGAAAACCCTGGATTGTGTCAGGGAGTGCTGTCAATCTGTCCAAGGAAAATAATCAAACAAAGCGGAGTCGGTGCCAATCCCTTACTGAAGGGATCCATGGAAACATCCATGAATTTGGCCAAATAGTCAATCAAAATGGACTTGGCAGAATCTCACCAGCAAAGAAAGATTTTGATCAGAATTTGGCTACAGATTTTTCCAAACAAATTGATAAGAAGTCAGCTACAGAGTTTTTCAAACTAATCGCAGCTAAAAAGGGTCCAAAGGATTTGACCCTTGGTGCTATGGATTTGAGCAGTTCAGCAGGGATCAATGGAGATGTAGATGATGACATGTTCGTCGATGAGTCTGAGTGGTACCAGCAGTGGCTCTCTCTGTTGGAACAAGGGATGTGGTGGCCAGCTGACGCAGGGGATTGTGGCTACTACGTCTATACAGACGAAGAGTTCATCTACTCTCTCCTTACTGACAGAGCTGGTAAGCACCTCTATGCATGTGGTGCGCCAGAGGATGTACAGATGTTGGGACAAATCACAGAAAACCTTGCTAACATCCTAAACAAGCAAAAAGAAAAAGATAAAGTCACTCTCTGTGGCTTCAAGATTCCTCTCTACAATGAGGAGGAGGCATTCTGGGCTCCGGGTCGGACACAGAGAGAATCTCATCTCTTGAATGCCCCAGAGGACCTCACCTCAGCCTTCAAGAAAGGAGACAAGATAATGAATATGAACATGGAATCCTTCTCTCAGATGTTCCAGGAGTCTGTAGTGGCTCAGACAGAGCAGCCGGTAGACTTCTCTGTGTTTAAGCTGAGGAAGGTCAAAATGGAAACAAATCAGACTGACCTTTACTATCATGAGGAGCCATTGGAGGCTGCTGATCTCACTAGCAAATCACAAACGGGCAGCTATGGAGGTCCCTATTGGCAGAATCATGGCATAAAAGGTTCACCTGATTTTGTGTCTACTAACAAATCTGCGATGTCCCCTAGAACCTATCCGCAACCTAATCGCCCTAATTCTCCAATTCCTGATATTAGGATAGCGCCTGCAGATGAAACGCCTGTTGACCAGCTGAAACAGAAGACATCCGTCTTTTCAGCTATCGGAGGGTGTGTTAGTGGGACTGCTGCTGCATCTGATTTAAGCAAAGCAACATCTCCAATTCCAACATCTCCAATCCCAAATGGGGACCCTGTACCGTCAGCAATATCTAGTAGGATTCCAGTGGCTGCCCCAGCGACTTTTAGAAACCTCCCTGAAACCCCATCTGCTCCTAGGTCACAACCAGGACCTGCTCCATCAGGAAGAAAGCTTCCTGTAACACCAGGAGCTGCTAAACCACCTACAGAGCCCACTGTGCAGGAGGCCACCTCCATTGACCAACAGGCAAAGAGCATACTCTCCTTCGGCTTTGAGAGTTTGAAATCCAAAATTGTGGATGCGCAAAGTAGTGTGGCTCACCCCACAATGCAACAGGAGCCACCAAAGCCAGCCACCACGGCTACTGGCCGAATCTTACCTACGCCCCCAACTGCAACAGCGGGTTCACCGGCGGTGTCTTCAACACAGAGAGCGGGGCTTGTCAGACAGTCTTCCCAGTCACAGCAGCCCACACCACCAATGCAACAGACAAACAGAATGACCTCTGCTATAGGAATGAATGAACCCAGACCTGTTGGATATCAACAACCAGCATCTTTGAATACTACCAATGGAAATGTGATAATAGACAGAAGATCTGCCTCACCAGTCGTACAAGAACCAATAAAATCCCCTCAGCCACCCGTGCCCAAATTTATGTTAGCTGATGGGGGTTTGCAGCACCCAATGAACCCAGTGTCATACAATACTTGCCTTTATCGCATGAATGAGCTCGTTGGCACATGTACAGACCCTCGGCTAGGCAACAGAGCAATGGACTTCTCCGCAACCATAGCTAAAACAGAAAAATGCACAAAATGGAAGGATTCATTGCAGAAAACTGATAAATCTGCTGAAATGTCTAAAGAGGTTGTTGACTTCACAAAGTACAATTTAAAGAGAGCTAAAGAAAAGCTACAGCTGAAGGCAAATACAGCTGAACAGAAACCGGCGGCAGTTGAAGATTTGACAAAGGAGATTGAAGTAGAGGAAATTGAATGGACTCATGAAGATGAGCTCAACTCCCAAAGAGTTCCAAGAATTTCTGCTAGTCCTCATACCTCTCTCAAACACAGTGTACAGTCCCATATACCAGTCAGAAGATCGCCCAGCCCAGAAATTAGGGTTGATTATGAATCTTCCTCTGTAACCAACCAAAGACCAGGACCTTCCTCTGTACCCATTCAGAGACCACAGCTTGAACGACGAGCCTCTGTATCAGGTCAGACTTACCATGCTGACTCAGCACCAGCGAACTCTATCAAAGGTGCAATGGACATGTCCCCAAAACCCTCTGAGAAGCTAACCAAGATGCCGTCTGAGAATGAGGCAATGGCATTATCGAAGAGAAGACCCTCAGTTGTTGCTCCTTTACCGGAAATGTCTAATCGCCGTGGATCTGTTGACTTGTCTTTTAAAGTTGTGTCCCCAGAAACTCAGCGACAGCAACCACCTCAGTTACCTTCTCCAACTGTTATTCAGCAGCACCTGCAGCAAAGTCCAGCTGTGACTTGTTCTTCAAGCCCTGTTATGAGGCAGCCGATTGACAAGAGGAGGGTGAGCTTTGCCCAGGTACCATCTCCTTCAGCCCAGTCCATTGAATCCATGTACAGAACTGGACAAACTTATCAGGCCACAGCACCAGCCAATGCAACCAAAGCCACATTGGACATGTCCCCAAAACCATCTCCACAGCCATATGGTACTTCAGCTGAGGTGCTACCAGAGAATCTTGATACTGAGGCAATGGCCTTATTGAAGAGAAGACCCTCAGCTGTGGCTCCTTTACCAGAAATGTCTAATCGTCATGGATCTGTTGACCTGTCCTTGAAAGTTGAGTCCCTAGAAAGTCCAGCTGTAACTCCTGTTCCGAGGCAGCAGGTTGACAACAGAAGGGCAGGCTTTGCTCGGGAACCATCTCCTTCAAACCAGTCCATTGGATATACACCAACAACATATCAGGCCACAGCACCGGCCAATGCAATGAAAGAAACATTAGATATGTCCCCAAAACCATCCCCCCAACCGTCTGATAACAACGCTGACATGCCATCAGTGAATCTTGGTACTGAGGCAATGTCTTTATTGAACAGAAGACCCTCAACTGTTCATCCTTTGAAGGAAATGTCTAATCAACATGGATCTGTTGACCTGTCCTTGAAAGCTGAGTCCCTAGAAAGTCCAATTGTGACTACTTCCCCGAGCCCTGCCAACAAAAGGGTAGTCTTTGCACAGGAGCCATCTCCTTCAAACCAGTCCATTGGATATATGCCAACAACTGGACAAACTTATCAGAAGGCCACAGCACCAGCCAATGCAATGAAAGCCACATTGGATATGTCCCCAAAACCTTCCCCTCAGCCATCTGTTGATTTAGCTGATATGCCGTCAGTGAATCTTGGTACTGAGGCAATGTCTTTATTGAACAAAAGACCCTCAACTGTTCATTCTTTGAAGGAAATGTCTGATCAGCAAGGATCTGTTGACCTGACCTTCAAAGGTGAGTCCCCAGAAATTCAGGGACATCATCTACCACAGTTACGGCAAGTCGTAACTCAGGCTCAACCAGAGCAGGGTTTACAGCAACAAAAAACTTTACAGAACGCAGCTGGTGTCCTTGCCAGAAAACAGCCACTGTCAAATCAACCACTCACTGTTCAAACATATCAGGCAGCATCAGCCCCAGCAAACTCTGTAAAAGCAACATTGGATATGTCTCCCAGGCCATCAATGCCATCGGAGGGGCGACCTGAAGAGACAAGCAAGACTGGAGTGATGTCACTGGTGAAGACCAAACCCACAG
Source organism: Coregonus lavaretus (assembly GCF_964263955.1). Lineage (NCBI taxonomy): Eukaryota > Metazoa > Chordata > Actinopteri > Salmoniformes > Salmonidae > Coregonus > Coregonus lavaretus. The sequence continues at coordinate 44,790,799 of NC_140004.1, forward strand.
CTAGAGATATTGCCAGGAAAGACTCTGTCGGTGTTCCATTGATAGTGGACCAGCCTCAAGCCACAATACAGGCGCAAACACAGCAGGTAGCCCTCAGCCCTGTTTTACGCCAGCCAACTGCTGTATCTGCTTCAGTGGTTGCCAGAGAACCTTCCCTTCCAAATCAATCTATGAGAGTATTGCAGCCCTCTGCTTCTCAGCCTTACCAGACAACCTCAGCTCCTCGTCAGCCTTACCAGCCAGCCTCGGCTCCAGCAAACTCTATAAAATCTACATTAGATATGTCAACTCAGAACACACTTGTGAGAGAGGCTGAGGGATTAACAGATCCTGACTATTCAGATGCAATTGCACTGGTGGCTAGGCCATTGACCGATGCTAGAGCTCAGAAGGACTCTGTCGGTGTTCCTTTGATTGTAGAACCACCTGCTCCCGAGAAGCAACCAACTGTTTCCAGGCAACAAATGCCTAAAAATACTGGGCAAGTGACTCCCTGTGTTCCAGCCTACCAAACAGCCTCAGCACCAGCAAACACCATCAAAGGCTCCTTAGATATGTCCCCAAAGCCACTCCAGAGACAAGCTGAAATTACCACTGAGCCCTCTTTGACTGGAGTAATGTCACTGGTTAAAAGCAGGCCCACTGTCACCAAGATAAAGTCTGTTGGTGTACCTTTGATTTTTGAACCATCTTCTCAGCAACAACAACCTCAACAGAAAGTATTTGCGCAGCCAGCCCCTACAGTCCAAGCCCAAGCACAGCAACAGGAAAGACCAGGCATGAATGGAGTCCACACAATAGAACCTCTGCACCAGCAGATCCCCATATACCACAAGAACGGGGTTCTCTCACTTACAAGGCAGCTAAACAAAGTCTCCCAACCCCTCAATACACCTATGGACTTCTCTGCCAAAACGAATCAACCCCAAACTGTGGCCGTCCATTACACTGTATTGGAGGATGGGCAGCCTATGGATTTCGCCAATGTGAAGAAAGAAAGGTTTGAAAGAAGGCCAATTGGAAAGAAGCCACTTCAGGGCGCTGTTGATCTGAGTGTGGAGGTCGAAGATAACAAACCTATAATCAGAACTGATCAAGAAGTAAAGGATCTTTCCTCTCGAAGGGGTTCTATCTTCTCACTGTATCAGTATAATAACCTGCAGCAAACCACGCCTCCAGCCTCTCATCGTGAGGTCAGACCAGATGCCTCGGTTTCTCCGGCTCAGAAACCTTTGCTTTCTAGAGAAACCCCCGTATCCACACAGCCCTCCGTGCAACCTAGCATGCAGTTTAGAGGGGAAGCCATAGTCACACCATCACAATTGGATCATTCACAGAAAAGTCCCTTGAATGCTTCAACTCTTCATAGTGCTTCACTTCAAAGCCAAGTAGAACCTCCTCAATCCTCTGTTCCTCAGGTCAGAAGGACGTCCATCACACACGACAGTGCCCAACAGCATATTAGTGGTCCAAGTGTAATTGATCCTAAACAAGAAACACATAGAGTAGTTCTGCAGCAACTACAACTACAACAACAACAACAATATCAGCAACAACAACAACAACAACATCAGCAGCAACAACATCAGCAACAATATCAACAACAACAATATCAACAACAACAATATCAGCAACAACAATATCAACAACAACAATATAAACAACAACAACAGCCTGACGTGAGAGGTTACATAGATAGACCTCAGCCAATGGTTCAACATGACACACCCTCCAGACCCCGGATTCTTATCAAACAACCAACAGTGGACAGCTTGAATGAGGAAGGCCTGAGGGAAGACGTAGCAATGACGAATCAAGCACGTGATGGGTCCCAGGTTGTTCCTCCACCTGTGAAGAGTGTACAGGAGATACAGGGCAGTACAGCTATAGCCTCAATGACCATCCACCTACAATCAACAACAACAACTGTGTACCCAACCACTGAGACCTCTGTGGTTAGTGAATCTGTCTCTCAAGCAACCACACCGCATGGTCCAGCTTCTACGGCACCTGTGGTAACAGAAGCCCAGAGGAAAGGAGCATTATCCAGAGTTATTGTTCTGACACCTGAAATATCTCCAACTAAAACACCAGCAACACCAGCTACATCATCATCAACCACCGACACATCAGTCAAAGGTTTGGTTTCCATGTTCAGTGGTGCAAGCCCTCGAACCTCAATCACAACTCAGCAAGCACCTGTCATTCCTACTGTTTCAATCTCCACACCGACCCCTGTTGCATCTCCAACTGTCTCTCCAACTTTATCTCCAACTGTTGATACAACTATCCAGGGATTGGTCTCCAAGTTCAGTGACTCTACCACCCACAGGACTATAGCAGAAACTGTCCCAGAAAGCACTCTTACTGTGGTGATGCCAGAGGGAAGGAGTGTGATCCCCCGGCCCAACACAACATCGACCCCAGAGAGTGTGATCCCCCAGCCCAACACAACATCGACCCCAGAGAGTGTGATCCCCCGGCCCAACACAACGTCGACCCCAGATGCCGCTCTTCCATCACCTGTTCATGATCTACCGGATTTGGTTGTTAAATTAACTGAGACAAGTTCAAAGGTGTCAGATGAAACAGCAGCAACTACACCTGTTGAAGCTTCAACACCCAAACCTACTATTCAAGATCTCAATTTTACATCTCATGAAGGGTCAACACCAGTTGTAGCTCCAGCTGTATCGCCAACTCCAACTGAGACACCAGGTAGAACATTTATGCCCATGTTAAGTGGCACAAGCCCTCTGGCATCTCCAACCACAACCCCAGCTGCTTCTCCAAGTATTGAGACACCTGGTAAAGGTTTAATGTCCATGTTAACTGGAACCAGTCCTTTGGCATCTCCAACCACAACCCCAGCTGCTTCTCCAAGTATTGAGACACCTGGTAAAGGTTTCATGTCCATGTTAACTGGAACCAGTCCTCTGGTATCACCAACCACAACCCCAGCTGCGTCTCCAGCTGCTTCACCAAGTATTGAGACACCTGGTAAAGGTTTAATGTCCATGTTAACTGGAACCAGTCCTCTGGCATCACCAACCACAACCCCAGCTGCGTCACCAGCTGCTTCTCCAAGTATTGAGACACCTGGTGAAGGTTTAATGTCCATGTTAACTGGAACCAGTCCTCTGGCATCACCAACCACAACCCCAGCTACGTCACCAGCTGCTTCTCCAAGTATTGAGACACCTGGTAAAGGTTTAATGTCCATGTTAACTGGAACCAGTCCTTTGGCATCTCCAACCACAACCCCAGCTATGTCACCAGCTGCTTCTCCAAGTATTGAGACACCTGGTAAAGGTTTAATGTCCATGTTAACTGGAACCAGTCCTCTGGCATCACCAACCACAACCCCAGCTACGTCACCAGCTGCTTCTCCAAGTATTGAGACACCTGGTAAAGGTTTAATGTCCATGTTAACTGGAACCAGTCCTCTGGCATCACCAACCACAACCCCAGCTACGTCACCAGCTGCTTCTCCAAGTATTGAGACACCTGGTAAAAGGTTAATGTCTATGTTAACTGGAACCAGTCCAATGGCATCACCAACCACAACCCCAGCTGTACCTCCAGCTGCAAGCCCAACCACTGAAACACCAGGCAAAGGACTGTTCTCAATGTTTACGAGAACAAGCTTTGATTCTTCTTCACCAGCTCTATCTCCAATTCCAAGTCCTCAAATGTCCCCAGTGCAGACTCATGCAGGAGCTCCAACAGATGAAATGGAATCTAAAGGCATGCTGTCAATGCTTGGTCGATCCGGTTCAGAGCCGCTCCAACCGCAGTCAGAGCAGACACCTGCATCCACTCCCACAGAAACTTCACTCAAAGATGTCCCATCAGAGGACATTAAAAAATTGATTACTTCACCTCAGGGAAGTTTAATTGAGGAACAAGCGGAAGTAACTGTCCCTGATGAAACAGTTTCATTAACATCGGCTGAAGTTGGCTCAAACGCAGGTCTGTCTGAGGAGAAAATGACTCCTCCGGATTATCTCTCCATAGTGGTTCAATCCTCAGAGAGACTTCCAACTGATGGTTATTTACTGACTGAGCCTCCTCCTGTTCCTCGGAGGAGACTACCTCACCTATTTATATCACCTCCAAGTCCACAGAATGAAACCCAAGGAGAGCTTGACAACCTGGACTCAAGTGCACCCTCTATCCAAAAACAGGAATCCTTAGAGGTCAGTGTTCCTGGGGAGTCTACACCCACTGAGGTAGCTCCCCTGGAGCTCCAGGATTCTCTGTCCTGCAAGATCAGTGAGCAGTCTAACCCTCCTCAGGATGAGACAACAACTGAAGTCACGCTTCCAGAGAGAATCCCTTCACTAGAGAAGGCCACAACTATATCACAGGAGGATTCTGTTCTGAGTCAGAAAGACTCTGTGCTTGAAGTAACAGCCTCAGAAGAAGCCACATCAGTTGTTGACATTAAAGAAAGGGCTGTAGTAATCAGTGAACCAGTGTATGAGGATATGTCACCCAAGGAAGAGAGCTTTAACCCCGAAGTGACGCCATCTGAAGCAACAGTGCCTCCTGAGATCACAACTGAAAAGGATGCTGCTTCTGAACCCAGTCCTGAACCTTCTCCTGAAACAGAGAGTCTATCACCTAAGGAGGACATTTCCATCCCAGAGGTTGCTCCACCAGAGGCCAAAGCCCCCAAAGAACAAGAGAAAGGCATTTTCTCCATGTTTGGTGGCTCCAGTGCCAGTCCACAACAAGCTGGATCATCAATACTCGGAGGCATTCTCCCTGGCTCCTCGACTCCAAAAGAAACTCCTGGAACAGGTTTGTTTTCCATGTTTGGTGGCCCCAGTGCTCAGCCTCCTGCTGGACCCAGAGGCCCAGCACCAACGGCACCATCTGGAGGAATGTTTTCTATGTTTGGTGGACCTGCTGCTCAGTCACAACCTGGTCCAAGGGGGCCTCCACCTCAAGAAAAAGGGCTATTTTCAATGTTTGGAGGATCTACTCCTCAGCAACCAACCATGCCTAGAGGTCCCCCTGGACCCGGTCCACAAGGTCCTCACATGGGCCCAAGAGGTCCAATGGGTCCAAGAGGTCCTATGGCCCCAAGAGGTCAAGGTCCTATGGGTCCAAGAGGACCTATGGGCCCAAGAGGTCAAGGCCCTCCAGGCCCAAGAGGTCCAAGGGGTCCTCAAGTTGGTGCTGCCCCACCAAGAGGCCCTCCAACTGGGTCTTCTATGTTTGGTGGTATGTCTTCAATGTTTGGTGGCCCTCCAGCCCCAGCAGCAGCATCTGGAGGAATGTTCTCTATGTTTGGTGGACCCAGCCCACAAACACCCCCCAGTCAGACCCAAGCAGGTGCACCACCAGCGGCCTCCATACCACCAGAGCCAGAGGGTCTAGGATCTAAAGTCTCCTCCATCTTCTCACTTGGTGGAGGAGCTGATCAGAGCAAACCTAAGACTAGTGGCTTTGGAATCCTTGGCATGTCATTCATGGAAGACAAAAAGCCTGAAGAAATAACTGTTGAAAAGGAAGAGGTTGCCCCTGAGCAGGCACCATCAGAGACAAAGGATATTATGGATGAAACTTTGACTCCAAATGATCAGCTCATTGAGGGAAAGATTTTGGAAGATCTACCCCCTGAGTCTACACCTGCTGTGTCAGTGGAAGGTGAACCAAGAACGGATGAGAAACTCGATGAGACTAAAGAAAGTACTACTCCATCAATAGATGCTCAGGTGGAGCCTCTGCCAAAAGCAGATGAACTTCCAGCAACAGCGCAATCTTTAGCACCAGTTGAATCTACCATCACTGAACAACCGATAGATATTGGTAAGGTCTTTGAACATGAGAAACCAATGGAATCAACTGAAGTGAAAGTAGATGACACGGCACAACAATTAGAATCAGAGAAACTACCAGAATGTGAAACACTAGTAGAAGCTGATAAACCAGTAGAATCTGAGAAGCCCTCGGAATCTGACATGGTTTCAGTGGAAACAACTGTGGGATCAGAGAAGAATGATTTGGAATCTGAGAGGGCTGATTTGGAACCAGAGATGTCTGCCGTTGAAATCGAGAAGTCTGTAGAGGAAGACAACGAACCTGTGAAAACAACTACGGATACAGAGAAATCTGCTCTGGAAGAGGTTGAATCAGAAAAGGCTGTTATAGAATCTGAGACCATAACTATAGAAGCAGAGAAAGTAACAGAGGAAACGGAGAAACCTGTGGAATCTGTTCCATCTCCGACTGAGGAGAAACCAGCTGAAATAAGCCATCATTCAGTAATAGAGCAACTTCAGGTGACAGGGCCTAGTCCTCCACCTCCAATTGGGCAGCAGTATCCTCCTGGTCAGATGTCACAACAACAGCAACCCAGATCAGGCATGGCAAGACCACCTGGCCCACCCGGTCAAAGAATGGTAGGTCCAAGGATGGGAGGACCCCGTATGGGAGGTCCTAGAGGTCCAGGCCCAAGAATGGGCGGACCAAGACCACAACAGAGGGCCCCTGAGCCATCTGGATTTGGTGGATTCATGTCCATGTTTGGTGCCCCTGCTGCCCCAAACAAACCAGCAGCTTCCGGTGGCTTTTTCTCATCCCCACAGACTTCATTCTTTGGGTCATCACCTGCTCCTCCTCCTGCTTCTGGTCAGCCGCAGCAGAAAAGCTCATTCTTTGGTCTGCCAACCAACCTCCCCACTGAGTCCCTGACTAGTGACCTGTTTGGTATGTTTAATAAAGAGCAAGAGCCACCTAAACCACCAGAAACGGTACCTCAAGAACCAACAGGACCTTCTGAAAAGGAGACTGTCTCTGGGACAGGTGATGTAAAGGACAGTTGTGACCCTGAAAAGGCAGCTCTGTCAGGAGAGGCAGATGTGACAACCGAAGGAGGGCCAACTGAAGAGACCCAGAAGCCTACTGAGGAGGAGAAAGAAGCTCTTTCTGAGGGAGAGGTAACCCATGAGGAGCCTGGTGTCGTTTTTCGAGAGCCTGATTCTTCAGGGGTTGATAAAGCTGCACCCCCTCCAGCTGCAGAGCCTAAGGGCATGTTTGACATCCCTGGTCTGGCTCCATCTACATTCGGCTTCATGTCTGGAGCATCTGATGGGGCTTCATCTCTCGGATCTTTCTTCTCTTCAACACCTTCAACCACACCCGCTACAGCGAAAACACCACAGCCACCACAAGATGGTGGCCTCTTCTCTGGTTTTAAAGGCCTCTCATCCGGTATATTCCAGGAAGAGAAGCCAGCTAGAAAGGAGGAGCCTCCTTCGGCTGCGTCCATGTTTGGGAAGACACTGGGCTTCCCATGGCAGAGTGGCCCTGAACCTCCCAAACCAGAATCCCCTCCTCCTGTGGTCACCACTCAGCCCAGAGCTCAGGGTGCTAGACCTGCTGATGGTGACGACGGTTTCAGCGAACCAGAGGCAGACTCGGACGCGACAGAAGGCGCAGATCCCAGTGACACTGATGAGCCAACCGACACATCCGGTAAAACAGGAAGCATGGACAAGAGCCCGGGGAGCAGTGAGACACTGACGATGCAGTCCGGGATGCCTTCGGAGGCAGTGTCCCTGGCAATGTCTCTGTCAGAGGGTTCAGATAAACCCCAGTTATATATCACCCCTCCTGAGGTAGGCAAGGACACGATGTCTGAACCCCACTCCTCTACAGAGCCCAATGCAGCAAACACACAGCCAATGGACACACTTCTGATGAAGGACCCCACTAAAAGGCTAGTAATGGGTGCATGATGAATGGTTAAGCCATTTATTATGCTATAATATCATAGACAATAGGAAGTAGTTGGATTAGTACTGCTCCTTTCCCTCCTCCATCCACCCAAACCATACGGTCCTTAGTACTGCACCTTTCCCTCCTCCATCCACCCAAACCATATGGTCCTTAGTACTGCACCTTTCCCTCCTCCATCCACCCAAACCATACGGTCCTTAGTCCTGCTCCTTTCCCTCCTCCATCCACCCAAACCATACGGTCCTTAGTCCTGCTCCTTTCCCTCCTCCATCCATCAATTTCTCATTGATAATTGAAAGACATTCTGCATACAATACATTTATATGTGCTAATTATTTATGAATACGTGCCCTTTAATTACTTAAAATCTAACCAAGTAAAAGCTGTAATCCTATGTCATATAAACAAACTAAAAGATACAACTGCAGCCTGGAGAGTGACTCACAATACTTAGTAAATATACAAAAAAAGCTAGCTTGCACTTACAGTACCACAGTAATGGCTTCTATGACAGTGATGGAAGTGCAATGCATAAAAAAAAAGCAGACAGTCTTTATTTATTCGCTTTTCACTTGTGGAATGGCATGCCGCCCCGTCCCTTCCCTAGGGTACTCTTGAGTTATTCTCTCGGCCCGGCCAATTTTGTTTATATGAATCGAGTGTGGGGAGATTTATGCCTGCGCGGTGCTTGCGACACAGTGGTGGCTGGACACAGAAATAAAAAGGAACAGCGATTTGTAATTTGGCCATCGCCCAACGCCAAGTAAATCATGCTGCTGCCTGATGGTCTAAGAGACTTCCCTTGTTAGCACTCACACGCACCCCCGCATGACAGGAAAAAATACAGCAGCTTGCTTTTTGACTCCTGTATTTTTCCTTAGTCGTTGCAGATCAAAGCTTGTTTGTCTACACCATGATAGTCTTACTGTTGTCCTCTAATGAGGAATCTCTTCTCTCAGGCACTATGTTGTTGAATGAGAGACGCTGAATGATAGTTGCTGTGAAGATGGCTATATATAGTAGTTGTAGTGTGAAGGTGGCGGATCGGAATCACACTTGTGTCATGGGGTAACCTCGCCTGAGACCTGCGTCAGAAACCTGAGCTAATGCCTAGGCTTTAGCTCAGCAGGTTAACACAGTCTTATTGACTTCAGAAGTATGTAACCCCATCAAATTCAGTGTATGTAACCCCATCCCCCATTTTCTTTATTCAGTTTGACTCTGTTAGAGTGTGACGACAATTGAAACCAGCTAATTGCTGCTACCACTACCCAAGCAACATCATCACATCTCGCAATTCTAACAACCCCCTAACTAATGAAATAAGATACTATTTATTAATTTGAAAAATTATTCTACCAAATATTTTAGGTAGATGTCATGGACATTTAGGGTTAGGTTTAACCCCAATGTCAAGCAATCAATCACATGTTTATTGTAAAAGAGGTCTCCTGACTTCAATGGGACAGTTCACACGGCCCATTACAACATTTTTATGAACCTAATTTAATTGGTTTCGTGGCATTGAACCCTTCAGAGTCAGGTTTTGATTGATTTGTGTGTCCCTCCCTTTAGCCCGGTGGACAGCAGTCGTTTTGGGTCGTCAGGGAACCTCAGCCAGGCCAGCTCCCAGCTCAGCTCTGATCCAGAGGCCCCCCACCTCGCCAGCCCTCGCCCCCCTCTCCACAGCCAACAGAAAGCCTCCTGGGAGGAAGAGGAGGAAGAGGAGAAGGGGCTGAAGGCTGTCCCAGAGCCGGGGTCCAACAAAGATCTGAAGGAGTCTATAATCACACCACCCAAACCCCTGGACAACCGTGGGACAGAGAAACAGATCAGGTATGTTCAGTTGACATGACTTAAGCCCTTGGCTTCTTTAAAGAGAAAAGACCATAGATGAATGTCCTCCATCTCACTCTGTTCAGGACAAGCTTTTTCTACTGTAGTTCGCACCAGTTACACTGTAATAAATGATGCCCTTATTTTACACTGTATTAAATGGTGCCCTTATTTTAGTGTATTAAATGATGCCCTTATTTTTGTGTATTAAATGGTGCTCTAATTTTAGTGTATTAAATGGTGCCCTTATTTTACAGTGTATTAAATGATGCCCTTATTTTAGTGTATTAAATGGTGCTTAAATGTTAGTGTATTAAATGATGCCCTTATTTTAGTGTATTAAATGGTGCTAAAATGTTAGTGTATTCAATTATGCCCTTATTTTAGTGTATTAAATGTTGCTCTAATTTTCCTCCTTATCATTCATCCTCTTTTAACCCCCTTCTCTCTCTCTCTCTCTCTCTCTCTCTCTCTCTCTCTCTCTCTCTCTCTCTCTCTCTCTCTCTCTCTCTCTCTCTCTCGCTCTCTCTCTCTCTGTCTCTCTCTCTCTCTCCTCTTTTAACCCCCTTCTCTCTCTCTCTCTCTCTCGCTCTCTCTCTCTCTCTCTCTCTCTCTCTCTCTCTCCTCTTTTAACCCCCCCTTCTCTCTGTCTCTCGCTCAGCTTCTTTGAGCATGGACCACCTCCCTGCTCTCCGGTCAGAATACGTTGGCTGAAGGTCATCAACAGAGTCAGAGTTCAGCTGCTCGAGGTAGGGAGACATCTACGATTCATCTCTCTCTCTCGTCCTCTCTCATTTTCTCTCCCTCTCTCTTTCTGCTGTGTGTTGGTTGAGGTTCCCACAATGCCGATGGTGGTTGATTGTAATGTAAAGTTGTCTGTGAGATCCAGAAAAACCTTTTTCGCTTGAACACCAGATTACCAGTGGAGATGTGCTCAGGTTTTGAACACCAGTTTACCAGTGGAGATGTGCTCAGGTTTTGAACACCAGTTTACCAGTGGAGATGTGCTCAGGTTTTGAACACCAGTTTACCAGTGGAGATGTGCTCAGGTTTTGAACACCAGTTTACCAGTGGAGATGTGCTCAGGTTTTGAACACCAGTATACCAGTGGAGATGTGCTCAGGTTTTGAACACCAGTTTACCAGTGGAGATGTGCTCAGGTTTTGAACACCAGTTTACCAGTGGAGATGTGCTCAGGTTTTGAACACCAGTTTACCAGTGGAGATATGCTCAGGTTTTGTCTCCAGAGTGGTGCTGTGATTTACTGTGCTATGATCATATTGTTATTGTATCTTTTTAGCCATACAGCCATACTGCTTCATGCTTCATAAGAGCTGGGTGATACGGACAGGGAGAGAGATTATTTTGGTTGGTAGATCATGTCACCTCTCCAATACAGGTGATGGTGTGAGACACCACCTCTCCTTCCTTCTCCTTTACCTCTCAGCGTAGATCTGTGAGAATAGAGAGGACCTGTCCCTAGCTAGGTATTAATAATACATTCTATTTTACATAGATCCTTCTCCACAGCCCCATAGAGAATTTACATTTACATTTACGTCATTTAGCAGACGCTCTTATCCAGAGTGACTTACAAATTGGTGCATTCACCCTATAACCAGTGGGATAACCACTTTACAATTATTATTATTATTTGTATTTATTTATTTTTTTAAAGAGGGGGGGGGGGGGGGGGGGTAGAAGGATTACTTTATCCTATCCCAGGTATTCCTTAAAGAGGTGGGGTTTCAAATTTCTCCGGAAGGTGGTGAGTGACTCCGCTGTCCTGGCGTCGTGAGGGAGCTTGTTCCACCATTGGGGTGCCAGAGCAGCGAACAGTTTTGACTGGGCTGAGCGGGAACTATGCTTCCGCAGAGGAAGGGGAGCCAGCAGGCCAGAGGTGGATGAACGCAATGCCCTCGTTTGGGTGTAGGGACTGATCAGAGCCTGAAGGTACGGAGGTGCCGTTCCCCTCACAGCTCCATAGGCAAGCACCATGGTCTTGTAACAGATGCGAGCTTCAACTGGAAGCCAGTGGAGTGTGCGGAGGAGCGGGGTGACGTGAGAGAACTTGGGAAGGTTGAACACCAGACGGGCTGCGGCATTCTGGATGAGTTGTAGGGGTTTAATGGCACAGGCAGGGAGCCCAGCCAACAGCGAGTTGCAGTAATCCAGACGGGAGATGACAAGTGCCTGGATTAGGACCTGTGCCGCTTCCTGTGTAAGGCAGGGTCGTACTCTCCGAATGTTGTAGAGCATGAACCTGCAGGATCGGGTCACCGCCTTGATGTTAGCGGAGAACGACAGGGTATTGTCCAGGGTCACGCCAAGGCTCTTCGCACTCTGGGAGGAGGACACAACGGAGTTGTCAACCGTGATGGCGAGATCATGGAACGGGCAGTCCTTCCCCGGGAGGAAGAGCAGCTCCGTCTTGCCAAGGTTCAGCTTGAGGTGGTGATCCGTCATCCATACTGATATGTCTGCCAGACATGCAGAGATGCGATTCGCCACCTGGTTATCAGAAGGGGGAAAGGAGAAGATTAGTTGTGTATCGTCAGCGTAGCAATGATAGGAGAGGCCATGTGAGGATATGACAGAGCCAAGTGACTTGGTGTATAGCGAGAATAGGAGAGGGCCTAGAACTGAGCCCTGGGGGACACCAGTGGTGAGAGCACGTGGTGCGGAGACAGCTTCTCGCCACGCCACTTGGTAGGAGCGACCGGTCAGGTAGGACGCAAACCAAGAGTGAGCCGCGCCGGAGATGCCCAGCTCGGAGAGGGTGGAGAGGAGGATCTGATGGTTCACAGTATCAAAGGCAGCAGACAGGTCTAGAAGGACAAGAGCAGAGGAGAGAGAGTTAGCTTTAGCTGTGCGGAGAGCCTCCGTGACACAGAGAAGAGCAGTCTCAGTTGAATGACCAGTCCTGAAACCTGACTGGTTAGGATCAAGAAGGTCATTCTGAGAGAGATAGCAAGATAGTTGGCTAAAGACGGCACGCTCAATAGTTTTGGAAAGAAAAGAAAGAAGGGATACTGGTCTGTAGTTGTTGACATCAGAGGGATCGAGTGTTGGTTTTTTGAGAAGGGGTGCAACTCTCGCTCTCTTGAAGACGGAAGGGACATAGCCAGCGGTCAAGGATGAGTTGATCAGCGAGGTGAGGTAGGGGAGAAGGTCACCGGAGTCTGGAGAAGAGAGGAGGGGATGGGGTCAAGCGGGCAGGTTGTTGGGCGGCCTGCAGTCACAAGTCGCAAGATTTTATCTGGAGAGAGAGGGGAGAAAGAAGTCAAAGCATAGGGTAGGGCAGTGTGAGCAGGACCAGCAGTGTCATTTGACTTAACAAACGAGGATCGGATGTCGTCAACCTTCTTTTCAAAGTGGTTGACGAAGTCATCCACAGAGAGGGAGGAGGAGGGGGGGGGGGAGGATTCAGCAGGGAGGAGAATGTGGCAAAGAGCTTCCTAGGGTTAGATGCAGATGCTTGGAATTTAGAGTGGTAGAAAGTGGCCTTAGTAGCAGAAACAGATGAAGAAAATGTAGAGAGGAGGGAGTGAAAAGATGCCAGGTCCGCAGGGAGTCTAGTTTTCTTCCATTTCCGCTCAGCTGCCCGGAGCTCTGTTCTGTGAGCTCGCAATGAGTCATCAAGCCACGGAGCTGGAGGGGAGGACTGAGCCGGCCGGGAGGATAGGGGACACAGAGAGTCAAAGGATGCAGAAAGGGAGGAGAGGAGGGTTGAGGAGGCAGAATCAGGAGATTGGAGGGAGAAGGATTGAGCAGAGGGAAGAGATGATAGGATGGAAGAGGAGAGAGTAGTGGGAGAGAGAGAGCGAAGGTTGCGGCGGCGCATTACCATCTGTGTAGGGGCAGAGTGAGTAGTGTAGGAGGAGAGCGAGAGAGAAAAGGATACAAAGTAGTGGTCGGAGACATGGAGGGGAGTTGCAGTGAGATTAGTAGAAGAGCAGCATCTAGTAAAGATGAGGTCAAGCGTATTGCCTGCCTTGTGAGTAGGGGGGGACGGTGAGAGGGTGAGGTCAAAAGAGGAGAGGAGTGGAAAGAAGGAGGCAGAGAGAAATGAGTCAAATGTAGACGTAGAGAGGTTGAAATCCCCCAAAACTGTGAGGGGTGAGCCATCCTCAGGAAAGGAACTTATCAAGGCGTCAAGCTCATTGATGAACTCTCCAAGGGAACCTGGAGGGCGATAGATGACAAGGATATTAAGCTTAAATGGGCTAGTGAATGACATTGTATGGAGAACATTAGCTTCATTCACCACCAATAGAGAGACCTCATGGGTGATAGAGATACACTACATGGCCAACAGTATGTGGACACCTGCTTGTCGAACATCTCATTCAGCCTCCACTCTTCTGGAAAGGCTTTCCACTAGATGTTGGAACATTGCTGCGGGGACTTGCTTCATTCAACCACAAGAGCATTAGTGAGGTCGGGCACTGATGTTGGGCGATTAGGCCTGGCTCGCAGTCTGCTTTCCAATTCATCCCAAAAGGGTTCGATGGGGTTGAGGTGTGATGAGGTGGTGTTGAAGGAGTCAGGCGCAGGAGGGTAAATCACAGAATAACAGGCTTTAACCCGCAAAATACAGGTTTACGCAGAAATGCGTCACACACTCCAGGGCACAAAACAGGCGCACTGGAAAATACAAGGCACACGGTAAATACTCCTGTCGATACAAAATACACGAGCTCCACTGAGTTTCACTAACCTCCACAATAAACAATCACCCACACAGACAAGGAAGCAGAGGGAACACTTATACAATGACTAATGAGGGAATAAGGACCAGATGTGTGTGATTGAAGACAAGACAAATGGAGTGATGATAAATGGATCGGCAGTAGCTAGTAAGCCGGTGACGCCGAACGCCGAAACCTGCCCGAACAAGGAGGGGAGGCAGCCTCGGCGGAAGTCGTGACATGAGGTCCTTTGCTCTGTGTAGGCCAGTCAAGTTCTTCCACACCGATCTCGACAAACCATTTCTGTATGGGCCTCGCTTTGTACACGGGGGCATTGTCATGCTGAAACAGGAAAGGGCCTTCCCCAAACTGCTTTACACCACTCCAGCCAATGCTTGGCATTGCGCATGGTGATTTTAGGCTTGTGTGCGCGGCTGCTCGGCCATGGAAACCCATTTCCAATTTATAACATTTTTGACATGCGTTTTTTTCTGGATTTTTTTTGTTTGTTATTCTGTCTCTCACTGTTCAAATAAACCTACCATTAAAATTATGGACTGATAATTTCTTTGTCAGTGGGCAAATGTACAAAATCAGCAGGGGATCAAATACTTTTTTCCCTCACTGTATGTAGGCACAGTGCATCTTCAGAAAGGTTTGATTTGTACTGCCACACAGACCTGCAGTCTTCTGATAATATAGAGAAGGAAAAAAAAAACAGGACGTTAATGCCATTATAAAGCAGAGTTGGCTTTTTAACATAGGCGTGTTTTGTTGTAGTCATAAAAAAGACACATGCATATTTTCTTTTCTTCATCTGTTTGCAAACATGTGAGCCATCTCCTGCTGTCACTGTGACATTTCTTATAGTGAGGCAAACCATGAACACAACACATTGTGAGCGTAGTGGTTTTCAAGAACCTTTTTGGAGGCATACCGAAACAAAACAAGGGAGTTTTCACACAGAAAGGAGGGCGATAACAAAACAAAATAAAGTATGAGTCAAGCCTTCCCATCTCCGCCGGTAGTTATGCAAATCCAAAAGCTGATTACAATCTCTGGTTGTTGTGGCAACGGCTGGTATCTCTCCTAATCGTCATAATGGCACAGTTCAAAGTTGGGATTTGGAGGGAGTGGTTAAATTAATAAATAAAGTCGTGAGAAATGATAGAGGCATCTTGAGTAGGAGGGAAGACGGGGTGTATCTCAACAGTTTAAAGTGACTTCCTCCTCTCTTTCATATGCACTGATACAGTAGGAACTAAATTGAACAGGGGAGCCGGGGCATAAAATCCATATTGCTTCCCACCTGTCCTGTTATTTTTTCCAATTAGTGGAAGAGTGGAGGAGAGGAGGCCACTTCAGGCTATTGAGATGCTCCCCTGCGGTTGTTTGCTACCTATTCACAATGATTAATACATTCAGGTGCATGAACTGACAAATCAAATGCTGTAATCTGGGGTGGGTGGGTGGGGGGGGGGGGGGGGGGGGTGAAGCAACTTTGCACAAACACACACACACACACTCTTACTTTGCTGGACAATTAAAAAGCAACTATAAAGGTAGAAAGGAATCACCTTGAGAGATTAGATGTGACCTGAAAAGAAAGTAGTTTTCTGTCTGTTCTGGAGACGACACAAAGGATGTATCCCTTACGGGCCCTGGTCAACAGTAGTACGCTATAGAGGGTATAGGGTGCCATCTGGGACACAGAAAAAAAAACGACAACCTGTTCCCAGGGGACTGCTGTTTTTAGCATAGCCATTACCTCTGTCTTTATGACTGAGGGGAGGGAGGGATGGAGGGAGGGAGAGAGGGGGAGAGAGGGGTTGGAGAGAGGGAGGTAGGGAGACAGGTAGAGGTAGAGAGAGAGAGAGAGAGAGCGAGAGAGAGAGAGAGAGAGCGCAAAAGAGAAGATGTGTGTTGAGGTGAAGTGATATTCAGAGAGAGAGAGAGGGAGAAAGAGAGAGAGAAAGAGAGAGGGAGAAAGAGAGAGAGGGAGAAAGAGAGAGAGGGAGAAAGCGACGGGGGAGAGAGAGAGGGGGAGAGAGAGAGGGAGAAAGAGAGAGAGGGAGAAAGCGACGGGGGAGAGAGAGAGGGGGAGAGAGAGAGGGGGAGAGAGAGAGGGAGAAAGAGAGAGAGAGAGAGACAGGGAGAGCGAGAGAGTGAGAGAGAGACAGGGAGAGCGAGAGAGTGAGAGTGAGAGTGAGAGTGAGAGAGAGAGAGAGAGAGAGAGAGAGAGAGAGAGAGGTAGTCTGCTCATTCTCACTCAGTCTAATATGTGTGCCAAACACCTCTCTCTTCTTTTCTCTCTCTCTTTCTATCTGTGACAAAGTGCTTGTTTGTTCCAAAGTTGCAGGATCTCTCCCTTTCACATCTCTCCCTTTCACACTCTGTTGTTCTCTACGAAGCGCTGCGCATGGAAATAAAATATGCTGAAGATCAGTTTAATTCAATGGGATTTCTGAATTTATACCCTAAAGTCATTCTAAACTCATGTCCTTGAGGACTGCGCTGTGCTGGTTTACATCTCTGACTCTCATTCAGGAACTAATTTAAAAAATCTTGAAACAAAATGATTAAACTGTCTGACCAATCTGTGGCTTTCACAGCTTAATTTAGTTTGGGTCCCGTGTGGCTCAGTTGGTAGAGCATGGCACTTTAGTAAATTAATTCGACCATTAAAAAAAAAAAAACAAGCACACATAAAACTTGAAAAAGCCATACATGCACATTAGTAATATCATGGAGGATAACACACATTAAATCCTGAGACGTATTTCCATTGTGGTCCTCTTGAGGCAAGAGCCAACATGGTGGAACACAGTATGACAGAGAAATAATACAACATAAAAACAAAGAAGAAGAACATCTATCTCATCAGTGCAGTTACATCGTAAGGTACATTCAAAATGGGCACAGAAGACATCAAACCGTTTTTTACTTTATTTTTAAAGCTCCCCCAGAGAGGATGTAGTTTTTATGGGCAGAGGCAACTCATTCCACTCTGAGGCTCCAGTATAGAAGAAAATACATTTCCCAGCATTACTCCTGAACCCGTATAAGCACACATTAGCAACACCTGATCTGGTGCTGTGATTTGTGTGCATCCCTAACACGGGGAACAAAATCAGTTAGATATCTGGGCGCAGAACCATAAATACTCCTGTAAACCAAACCCAGTCTAATCTGGAACACCTTCAACAGGCAGCCAGTTGAGTTGCTGAAAGCAGCTCCTGCCTATCTGAGGATGTAATAATAATATAATATGCCATTTAGCAGACACTTTTATCCAAAGCGACTTACAGTCATGCGTGCATACATTTTTGTGTATGGGTGGTCCCGGGGATCGAACCCACTACCTTGGCGTTACAAGCGCCGTGCTCTACCAGCTGAGCTACAGAGGACCACTATGTGGACTCAATACTACCCTGATCAGCTTATGCTGGGCTATCTGGAGCTTCCCCTTCAGAAGTTTAGATAAGCCCCCAAACCAGGAAGTACTGGTGTAGTCAAAATGGCATTGAATGAGGGCTCTTATGGAGTCCTTATCAAGCAGCTTGGACTTTCTATCCAAAAACCTAGTCCTGGCATTAACCTTCCCTAGCACTTTACTAGTCCTGGCATTAACCTTCCCTAGCACTTTACTAGTCCTGGCATTAACCTTCCCTAGCACTTTAGTGGCCATGCTCATACCTCCCAAGCTTCCATCAATGATGCATCCCAGGTAGCTAGCAGAGGTTTTTGTAGTCAGCACCTCACCCCCCCTTACTCCACTCTGATTTCAGAAGACCTACACGATTTAGGTCTGGACCCAAAACATTTGCTAATGTTAGTAAGCTCTGTGGTAAGTATGCTCTCCAACATAGTTTTACTTTTGTGAGACACCAGAAGTGTAGAGTCATCCGCATAAAGGAAAAGACGGCAAGAACAAGCATCTTTCATATCGTTAATATACAGTAAAAACAGTAGAGGCCCAAGCACGCTCCCCTGCGGAACGCCACAACTCATTGGTCTTGCCTGAGACAGTGAACCATTAACCTCTACCACTTGCTCCCTACCTGACAAGTAGGACTTTACCCAGCCTCGAGGGATACTGCTTAACCCCGGTGCCTCCAGTTTGGAGATTAGGAGACAGTGGTTAACTGTAGGTACGTAGGTCAAGCAGTACCATTCAGTACCAGTTTTCCCTTATCAATCTTTTTCCTGATGAAGTCAGTCAAGTAAAGTAGACATGAATCAGTGGAGTACGTTTTTCTAAACCCTGACTGAAAATCATACATCAGACTTTGTTTGTTGACATATTCATACATTTGCTCATGTACAACTCTTTCCAGGATCTTTGATGTTATACTGAGGATAGATACAGGCCTATAATTCCCAGGGTCAGACTTTATCCCCTCTTATACAGAGGTAGAACTTTAGCTTGTTTCATGTCCCTGGGAAAGATGCCTTGTTCAAGCGAGAGATTTAACGATATGCGTAATACAAGAAGCAATTTCCTCAGCAGAATCTCTAAGAAACCTTGCAGGAATATTATCCAGGCCGGTGGCTTTGGGGCATTTAAGCTCTGCTAGCACACTGGCTACTTTGGCCGTTGCTACCTTTGCAAAATAAATAGAGTTTGGCTGAACCCCTAACTCAGCATACGGAGTCGCTAGAGCGTGATCAGCCAAGTAAAGCCCCCCCACCAGCCAAACCCTCCCCTAACCCGGACGACGCTGGGCCAATTGTGCGCCGCCCTATGGGACTCCCGGTCACGACACAGCCTGGGATCGAACCCGGGTCTGTAGTGATGCTTCAAGCACTGCGATGCAGTGCCTTAGACCGCTGCGTCACTCGGGAGGCCCAGGACTGTACATTTAAAGGCTTCCCAGGCCCTGTCTACCTCTACACTATCCAGCAGAGATGACCAGTCAATATTACCCACTTGCTCCCTGAACATTTCAACACAGTATTTTTTGAGTCCTCTGATTCGAACAGTTTTGTGACACTTAAATATATCTTTAAAAACCCTCTAGTACGAAAATGTAGCACTCACTAACTGTAAGTCGCTCTGGATAAGAGCGTCTGCTAAATGACTAAAATGTAAAATATATAACATGTGTTGAACAGAAAGCCTCTTGACATAGACCACTACTTCTCAGGGAGGATGAATTGACTTTGGGCTTTTAAGAGTAAGTCGACCCATTATTTCTGCCAGACTAGTAGGTGTGTGTTTTTGTCTTTAATCTGTTGCGTTCTAACAGGTGCCAGTTCCATTTAGAATTGATGCAGACCTTAATTGTCTGGTGTCTTCAGCCTGTTTTCTCTAAGTCAACTGTTGTTGACCTTGGTGGATTGTCTTCTTGTCCTATGAGAGCTGTCACTCTCTGTCTGTCTGTCTGTCTGTCTGTCTGTCTGTCTATCTGAACAGATCCCCCACCGCGTGGTTTGTGTCCCCTCTCGGCTACCGTATAGTAAGTTCTGAGCCTGGATGCCAAGGTCGAGGAATACAGGAGAGATTCTATAGTG
The DNA here is from genome assembly GCF_964263955.1 of Coregonus lavaretus. Taxonomy (NCBI): domain Eukaryota; kingdom Metazoa; phylum Chordata; class Actinopteri; order Salmoniformes; family Salmonidae; genus Coregonus; species Coregonus lavaretus. Next base: position 44,810,592 of record NC_140004.1, read on the forward strand.
ACGGCTGATAAACTCAGCCTTCAGTCAGTCAGAGAGAGAGAGAGAGAATGTTTAATCAGTAACGTTACATACACTCAAATGCCACTTAGTGTCATACATTTGAATCACTGAACTCATGAACACACACACAGGGCAGATATTAGTCAGTGTACAAATAGAGCACAAACTGCCACTCTGTAGTTGCCCATTGTCAGCAAGTCAGCGCCACCCGCTTAACAATGATCCTTAATTACCGCTACATTTTTCATTTTCACCCAATGGGAATACACACACGCATGCACGTGCACACATGAACGAACATACACATGGTCCCAGTGGGTCTGAGATAACATCACTCTCTGGGCTGCCTTGACGCTCAGTTCAAATCTCTGTGTTTTAATGGACAGCAGAATTACATCACACACAGAGAAGAATTACATCATGTCCACACACACACAGAGACATGCATGGAAACACAAACAGGGGAAGAAAGGGTGGAAGGAGGAGAGTTAAAGAGAGAGGGTTGTTTGTTCTATAGCCACAGATCCAAACATTAAAGAGATCATTCATGTTACACTAACTATCCCTCCAGCTCTCTCTCTCCATCTCTCTCTCCATATCCCTCCAGCTCTCTCTATCTCTCTCTATCTCTCTCTCCATATCCCTCCAGCTCTCTCCATCTCTCTCTCCATATCCCTCCAGCTCTCTCCATCTCTCTCTCTATCTCTCTCTCCATCTCTCTCTCCATATCCCTCCAGCTCTCTCCATCTCTCTATCTCTCTCTCCATCTCTCTCTCCATCTCTCTCTCCATATCCCTCCAGCTCTCTCCATCTCTCTCTCTATCTCTCTCTCCATCTCTCTCTCCATATCCCTCCAGCTCTCTTCATCTCTCTCTCCATATCCCTCCAGCTCTCTCCATCTCTCTCTCTATCTCTCTCTCTCCATCTCTCTCTCCATATCCCTCCAGCTCTCTCCATCTCTCTCTCTATCTCTCTCTCCATATCCCTCCAGCTCTCTCCATCTCTCTCTCCATATCCCTCCAGCTCTCTCCATCTCTCTCTCTATCTCTCTCTCCATCTCTCTCTATCTCTCTCTCCATCTCTCTCTCCATATCCCTCCAGCTCTCTCCATCTCTCTCTCTATCTCTCTCTCCATCTCTCTCTCCATATCCCTCCAGCTCTCTCCATCTCTCTCTCTATCTCTCTCTTCATCTCTCTCTCCATATCCCTCCATCTCTCTCCATCTCTCTCTCTATCTCTCTCTCTCCATCTCTCTCTCCATATCCCTCCAGCTCTCTACATCTCTCTCTCTATCTCTCTCTTCATCTCTCTCTCCTTCTCTCTTTCCCTATCCTTTTCTCTCTCTCTCGCTCTCTCTCTCGCTCGCTCTCTCTCTCGCTCTCGCTCTCTGCTGATCTATACCTCTCTCTCTCCCTCCCTCTCGCTCTCTTTCTCTCTCTCTCTCTCTTGCTCTGTTCATCTGCACAGCTCATACCTTCTCATATACATTAGATGACACCTGCTCATCGAACATCTCATTCCAAAATCATGGGCATTAATATGGAGTTGGTCCCCCTTTGCTGCTATAACAGCCTCCACTCTTCTGGGAAGGCTTTCCACTAGATGTTGGAACATCGCTTCCTTCCATTCAGCCACGAGCATTAGTGAATTCGGGCACTGATGTTGGGCGATTAGGCCTTGCTCGCAGTTGGCGTTCCAGTTCATCCCAAAGGTGTTCGATTGGGTTTGAGGTGAGGGCTATGTGCAGGCCTGTCAAGTTCTTCCACACCGATTTCGACAAACCATTTCTGTATGGACCTCGCTTTGTAAACGGGGGCATTGTCATGCTGAAACAGGAAAGGGCCTTCCCCAAACTGTTGCCACAACGTTGGAAGCACAGAATCGTCTAGAATGTCATTTGTATGCTGTAATGTTAAGATTTCCCTTCACTGGAACTAAGGGGACTAGTCCGAACCATGAAAAACAGCCCCAGACCATTATTCCTCCTCCACTAAACTTTACAGTTGGCACTATGCATTGGGGCAGTTAGCGTTCTCTTGGCATCCGCCAAACCCAGATTTGTCCGTCGGACTGCTAGGTGGTGAAGCATGAGTCATCACTCCAGAGAACATGTTTCCACTGCTCCAGAGTCCAATGGCAGCAAGCTTTACAACACTCCAGCCAACGCTTGACATTGCGCATGGTGATCTTAGGCTTGTGTGCGGCTGCTCGGCCATGGAAACCCATTTCATGAAGCTCCCGACGAGCAGTTCTTGTGCTGACGTTGCTTCCAGAGGCAGTTTGGAACTCGGTAGTGAGTCTTGCAGCTGAGGACAGACGATTTTTACGCACTACGCGCTTCAGCACTTGGCGGTCCCGTTCTGTGAGCTTGTGTGGCCTACCACTTTGCAACTGAGCCGTTGTTGCTCCGAGATCTCTCCACTAAACAATAACAACACTTACAGTTGACCGGGGCAGCTCTAGCAGGGCAGCAATTGTACAAACTGACTTGTTGGAAAGGTGGCAACCTATGACTGAGCTCTTCAGTAAGGCCATTCTACTGCCAATGTTTGTCTATGGAGATTGCATGGCTGGGTGCTCGATTTTATACACCTGTCAGCAACGGGTGTGGCTGAAATAGCAGAATCCACTCATTTGAAGGTGTGTCCAAATACTTTTGTATATGTAGTGTACATTAGGGGAGGGAGAGGAGAGGTGATGAAAGGAGAAGGCAGAGAGAAGATGAAGAGAGGTGTGGAGAGAGAGGAGCGGAGAGAGAGGAGGAGAGAGAGAGCAGGGAGGGAGAGAGAGCAGAGAGGAGGAGAGAGAAGAGGAGAGAGGGAGGGAGAGAGAGAGGGAGGGAGAGAGAGCAGAGAGAGGGAGAGAGAGGAGCAGGGGAGGAGAGAGAGAGCAGGGAGAGAGAGAGGGAGAGAGAGAAGGAGAGAGAGAGGGAGAGAGAGAGCAGAGAGAGAGCAGGGAGCAGGGGGAGAGAGGAAGGAGAGAGGAAGGAGGGAGAGAGGAAGAAGAGAGGAGGCAGGGAGGGAGAGCAGGGGAGAGAGCAGGGGGAGGGGAAGAGATAGGAGAAGAGGCGAGGTTAGCAGAGTGCTGGAAGCGATAGTGGTGGTCTGCTGGCTAGCATACTAACTCCACTCCCCTGGACTGATTATCAAGTGCTGAATGCATGACATTGGCTGAAAGTCACCATGGAAATCAAACCTGCAGGGTGTGTGTGTGTGTGGTGTTTGGTGGTGTGTGTTCGGGGTTCCTCATTTAATCCTTTCCGAACATTTAAACAGACGTTTACCCTGTGTCATTCGTCCCTGTACGTCTACCAGAGTAGACAGGAGCTGTGCTCTCTCTGACACACAGTAGTAGAGGTCTTCATGGGTCCAAAAAGTTGGACCCGCTCCGAAATGGATCTGTGGCTTTCCCAACCGATCCGATATGCATAAATACAAATAAAATAAACGGATAACTTTTCCGAATGGACCTGAGGACAGTCAGACCCGCTCTGAAAAGCACAGTGGAAAACCGACCCAAACAGACCCGTGCAGGTTCTGATCCGAGAGACCCATTCAGATCCGAGAGTAGAAAAAGAGAGCTAAAGAAACCTACAACTGGGCCAGTGCCATCAATAAACAAGCCATATTGGCCAAATGATCCACAGTTCCGTGTCCTTAAAAATTGCCAATACAAATTACCCCAAAAATATATTTGTTGTTTCGATGTGTAACATATTCAAAATGTTATAGTCTATTGTTTCATTGGTTTTGACTTTCCTAAATCAATAATTGTCTACCTCACGGTTTAGCTGTTGGAGATTTTAGCGCTAAATGCATCAGGGCATTGCATGCATATAGGCCTAGGAGTCCACTAGGACTAATATTAATATTTAAAATATTAAAATTAAAATTAAAATGTAATTAATATTGAATATTTTAAAATACAAGCTTAGGCGAGACTGAGAGAAAGATAGTGACGGCGCCATGTTCCTATACTTGTCAGATAGGCTACTGCTATACAGATATAGACGTACAGAAGGTACATTTTCAATCCGATGTTTTATAAAGATTGTATTGTTAGATTATAGGAGTAACTCTGGTAGGCCTGAATCAGTCTTCCTCACCTCCAAGTTCAGCTGTTCGTAGTCAGTTGGAGCGCCGGAGCTCACGGTCTCCATAGGCCTGCAGTAGCTAAAGCTTAATGATGGGCATACCACACCAAACCTTCACAAAAGTTGCTTCATTTTAATAGGGTAATATCAATATTTATATAGGGTAATATCAAAAATGTATATAGGGTAATATCAAAGTAAGTCAAGTCATTGTTTATAGGGAAAATACGAACAGGTTATTATATGGCGACATTAAAATATGTTTTGTATCTTGCCCTCTTTGCTTTTAATTTTTCATGGTTTGAGTGCGAGTAGCCTAGTAAAGCCTAGCGGTAATTCTATTATATATTATATAATTATTATATAGCGGCGAACACAACATCACAGCTGGAACTTAATTTGACTCAACAGAATTACATCTCAAAATAGGTTTTCAACAGGCTAGGCCCGTATTGCGGCTTTTACCAACACATTTGATTGCCTACCGTAGGCCTACCCAACAAATGACATAAATAGGCTAATGCTATTTATTTTACAACAATTATTATTATTATTATTATTAATGACTAATCAATTAACGATAAATATGAAAATAAATAAATAAAAGGTCGAAATTGTTTTAAACCTGAATAGCCAGTTGCACACAGTCAGTCCATTTGGCCGCGACAATGTTCTTCTCATCTTTGTCCACTGCAGTATTAAAACTCGTCCCCGAGGACATTCCCCTTGTCGGCTTCTTTTCACTGTCCTCTTTTTCCTCTAACTTTTATTTTACTTCAAGGGAAAAATAACTCCATCTTCGCAATCAACAGTAGCCTTTTATTGAGTTACAATTGGCTGACACAGATAACAAGCTTGTGCAATTCTCGTCACACAAACAGTAAATTCCAGTCGGTCATTTTAATTGCACATACCCGAGACCGTGGCAATTATATCAGACCCCACCCAGATCAGAGACAAAAGTCTGAAGACCTCTGTGTAGATCATGGTAATTTTTTTTTTTTTTTAAACGGCATAGTGATGGGGTTAAATAGTCTTACGTAAAGGATGAATGTCTTAAGAAAATTAAAATGTGGAGAGAGATGTGTGGGTGCTGGTGCTTGCTTGACTCCGTGTTAGAGAGTGAAATCGAGAGATCGCGCGAGAGAGAGAGAGAGAGAGAGAGACAGTGTGAAAAACAAGAGAGAGCAAGATAGACGGGGGGGAGAGAGAGAGAGAGCGGTAGAGAGAGAGAGAGAGAGAGGAGAGAGAGAGAGAGAGAGAGAGAGAGAGAGAGAGAGAGAGAGAGGGAGCGGTAGAGTGAGGGAGCCAACAAAATGTGGAGCAGCTGTTTCCTCTGAGCAACAAGCGGCATTCACTCTGACTGGAGTGGGAGGAGGAGAGAGGAGGAGAGAAAGAGAGGGAGAGAAAGAGAAACAGGATGGAGGGATAAAGAAAGAAAGAGGATGATTGAGAAAGAGAGTGATAGAATGAAAGAGAATCAGAGTGAGTCAACTGTATAAGAAAGAACGGAGATGGATATTGACAAGGAAAGATTAAAGGAGAAGAGAGGGCAAGAGAGAGAGGGAGAAAGGGAGTGACAGTGACAGAAACAGTGATGAGTCTTACTTCTGTGAGAAAAAGAGAGAGAATATAGAAAGAGAGAGAGAGTAGAAACTGCTTATCTTTCTGTTTCTCTTTTTCTCTTTTGGACCGATACTGATGCCAGCACTGGCGCTGCTAACCTCTCCGTCCACCTCTGGAGCAAAGGCTTATGGAATTGCTCCTGGAACACCGGGGGGGGGGGGACATGACAGTCACGCCCTTACTTCTAAAAAAAAAAATCTGCCTTTTTCAATAACTGTGTGGTTGTTCGAGCTCTCCTGTTGATGGGTGGACTCTGCTCCTCTTGTGGGTTGTCCGTTTTTAGGCTCTTTCTGGATGATCCTGTTGATTTGAAACTTTATTCAACGGGGTGTTTCCCACTCTTAGGTCGGTTCCTTTTGATCGTTATAGATTTATCTCTGGAGGTATCTCTGTGAGGTAAGTTGGTGTCCGTTCTGCTATCGATCTCACTGGCTGCATGCTCACCTGTTTTTATATCCCAGAGAATACAGTATCTACTGCATCCACTAATGGATTTTGTGGTAAAAAGCAGAGCTGTACTGTCTTTAATAATGATGTATGATGTTGAAATAGAAGACAAAGATACACATTTCCTCTCCTGTCCTCATCGCAGCCAGCGGAGCTTTTCTCCTACAGACAGAATGTTCTCCGGAGAAATCCACAGAGACATATGGAAATATTACTGCCA